>NC_056740.1:344825670-344913170 GCF_019279795.1 Protopterus annectens
GGCAAGGCTCAAAAGACAAACCCACCTCCATAGGTATCACAAGGGATAAGAAACTAAGAGTAATGCTAGTCAACGCCAGAAGTCTAAACCTCAAGATGCACGCACTCGAAACTCTCCTTAGCATGGAGAACATCGATATCTGTGCAATAAGAGAAACCTGGTTCAAGGCTCCTGGGAGCACCCCAGCACTACCAGGTTATACTTCATACCCTGCTTTTCGGCCCCAAAACTTGGACCGAACCACAAAAGGAGGGGGAGTATCAATATTCGTCAAAGATACCAACACCTCCAGGTTGGTGGCACAGCACGAAGCATCAGAGACTATCCATGTGCAACTAACAGTGGGTAAAACTGCCTTCCAGTTTATAGCCTGCTACAGACCACCCTCCCAAACCCAGGAACCCCACTCGGCCTTCCTGAGAACACTGGAAAATATGAAGGTCTCTCCAAACACCATTATATTGGGTGACTTCAACTACCCAAACATAGACTGGGAGCATTACTCTAGCTCCAACACCCTAGCCCAAAGGTTCCTAGAATTTATAAACTCAAATGCTATGGAACAACTTGTTACCACTCCCACAAGAGGGGAAAACATACTGGACCTGATCACCACCAACATGGGGACTCTATGCTCCAGACCAGAAGTGTATCCCTCACTGGTAAGATCAGACCATAAACTAATCTCACTGGATATTCACATCCCAACCCCACCCCCTGCCCAGAAAACCACAGTGAAAAACTTCTCTAAAGCAAATTTCACACTCCTCAAAACCGAGGTGGAATCCTTCAAAGCCCCCAGGCCTGTGGAAAATATGGCCCAGACCGCAGAATCCTTTATAAATGCATTCTATGAACACCTTCAGGAATGCATGGATCATGCAATCTCAAATAAAACCAAGACGCAATCCTCCAAAGGCAGACGTCCTGTCTGGTGGACCCCAGCCATAAGCAAACTATACAATAGAAGGAGGAAGCTACTACATGAAAGAGCAAAATCCCAAAAAGGGAAGGCATCTCTGATCAGTATTAGCAAAAAACTATGGGCACTCATAAAATCGTCTAAGGCCAGCTTCGAGAGAAAAATTGCACAGGACACTAAGGATAATCACAAGGCTTTCTTTAGTTATGTTAGGAACCTGGGTGTGAATTCCCAGATATGCTCAGAATTAGTCCAAAATGACAAAAAATACACCAAACCCACAGACATTGCCAACATCCTAGCTGACAGGTACAGCGCAACCCCCCCCCCCACCAAAAGGGCAAATATCTATCCCAGCAGATTGCTGCCCCCCTGACATCTCAGATACTCAGGTAAGAGCCGCCCTCTCCAAAGCAAAAAACACAGCATCAATGGGACCAAACGGTGTCCCGGGCTGCATCCTACATGAACTCCAAGAAGAGCTAAACCCAAACATAAAACTGCTGTTCAATCTCAGCCTTACTACAGGATATGTACCCAAAGAGTAGCATACAGCAACAGTGGTCCCTCTCCACAAAGGTGGTGCCTCAATGGATCCTGGAAACTATCGCCCCATAAGCCTGACTAGCTTGGTCTGCAAAGCTATGGAAAGGATCATCATGGACCTCATAAATAAAGATATTGGGGACCTACAGACACTGGATCCTACCCAGTTCAGCTTTGTTAAGGGCAGATCCTGCCTCTTAAACCTGGTCGATTTCTTTGAAACAGTCACCAAGGCCATTGACGAGGGGAAGGTGGTCCACACAACCTACCTGGACCTCGCAAAAGCCTTCGATACAATACCCCACTCGGGCATTATAGATAAGCTCACCAGCTTAAATATAAACCCCTATGTCACTAGATGGGTTGCAAACTGGCTCAAGGACAGAACCCACATGGTTAGAATTGCTGGAGCCATGTCAGACTCCAAACCAGTTACAAGTGGCGTCCCACTAGGCTCAGTCCTGGGACCTCTCTTGTTCAGTATATATTTCTCGGAGGTACAGGCCAACACGGAAGGACTGTGGCTGACCAAGTTTGCAGATGACTGCAAACTGGGTGCCATAATCGACTCTCTAGTCGACACAAGCATCCTCCAAAAGGGCCTCATAGAAACAGACAACTGGTGCCAGAGCCATGGCCTCAAGCTAAACGCCAAAAAGTGTATAGTCATCCCCTTTGGCAAAAACAAAGTGCCCACAAATTACCACATAGGTGGTAATCCATTAAGTACAGAAGAAGTAATTAGGGACCTGGGGACCCAAGTTGATAGCAATCTCTCATTTGACAACCACGTGGCCAAAGTGGTTAGAAAAACATTTTATATAGCCCACCTAATCATGAAGGGATTCACATCTAGATCAGGGGAGGTCATCGTGCCTCTTTACTCATCCCTCATCAGGCCCATAATTGAGTACAATGCCCCTTTTGGGATGTACCTTACCAGACACCTGCAGCAACTGTAAAGACCCCAAAAGTACCTCACCAAGAGGATCAAAGGGCTCAAACAGATGCCATATGCTGCCCAGTTAAAGAAACTCCAGCTCTATTCAGTGGCATACCGCCTGCTCAGAGGCAATCTTTGCCTGATGTGTAAAGCCATGTCCAACCTGGAATTAATGGACATGCTGCACCTCAGAAAATCCAAATCCCATCGAGCTACACGCTCGAGAGACTTGAACCTCAGCACTGAAATAAATAGGACATGCTGGAGGGACAGATTCATAACCCAGAGGCTCCCGTCACTCTGGAATAAAATCCCAGTCCAGGTTAGGCAGAGTGCCTCATTGACTCTCTTCAAGAGGAATCTTGATGAGTGGATGGGAGATCGTAGGTTTACCCTGGGTATCACTTCTGTGTCACTGTTAGACAGAGGCACAGTATACTAACCTCGAAAAAGGGCATAGTAAAATTAATTTAAAATGGGTGGCGAAAGCCAAACACTCTAGCTAGGCTTATAAATACCCTAGGGCAGATAGCCTAGTATGAACCTATGAACCTATGAAGTGATCCCCGGGGTAAAAGTTCTGTTTCCCATCCACTCGTCAAGGTTTCTCTTGAAGAGCGTTAGCGAGGAGCTCTGCCTAATGTAGATTGGAATCTTGTTCCAAAGCATGGGAAATCTCTGGGACAGGAATCTATCCCTCCAGCATGTCCTATTTATTGTTGTGGTGAGGTTTAGATCCCTAGAGCATGTGCCTCAAGGGGATAAGGTTTTATTTAGGTGGAGCATGTCCATCAATTCTGGGTTGGACATGGCCTTGTATGTCAGGCAGAGATCACCTCTGAGTAGGCAGTATGAAACTGAGTACAGCTGGAGTTTCTTCAGTCGAGCTGCATAGAGCATCTGTTTGAGGCCAGTGATCCTCTTGGTGAAGTACTTCTGTGGTCTTTCCAGCTGTTGCAGGTGTCTTGTAAGGTACACCCCAAATGGGGCGTTGTACTCTATGATGGGTCTGATGAGTGATGAGTAGAGGGGCAAAATGACCTCTTTTGATCTGGATGCGAACCCTTTTGTGATTAGGTGGGCCACATAGAAGGATTTTCTAAACACTTTGGCAATGTGATTATCAAAGGAGATTATTTACTTGGGTCTCCAGATCCCTTATTACATTTTCCATATTTTTGGGACTACCACCTATGTGGTAGTTTGTGGGTACTTTGTTTTTTCCAAAGGGGATGACTATACACTTTTTGCCATTTAGCTTGAGGCCATGATTTTGAAACCAGGTATCCGTCTCAGTGAGACCCTTTTGGAGGATGTCTGTGTCAGCCTGAGAATCAATTATAGCCCCTAGTTTGCAGTCATCTGCAAACTTGGTCAGCCATAGTCCTCCTGCGCTTGCCTGTACCTCTGAGAAGTATATGCCGAACAGGACGGGTCCTAGGACTGAGCCCTGGGGAACGCCACTTGTAACTGGTTTAGAGTCAGACCTAGCTCCCACAACTCTCACCATGTGGGTTCTGTCCGTGAGCCAGTTGGCTACCCATCTTGTGACGTAGGGGTTTAAGTTCAGGCTGGTGAGCTTGTCTATAATACCAGAATGGGGAATGGTGTCAAGGCTGTAGTGGCTGTAATGCCTAAAAATGGTAAAGATCCATCAGATCCAGCTTCATATAGGCCATAACCATTCCATATTTACAAAATGACCATATTTGCATGTTATACATTGTGGATAAAGTAGAAACATGTAGGTCATACAACATACCTAATTACAATATATACAAAGATGCTTTCCCAATTAATTTTGTTAGTCTAAAAAACAGCACATACAAAATGATTCTACATCCACAGTTAAGCTGTGTTGTTGTTGTTGTTTGTCTTTCGGCTTTTCCCAGTTAGGGGTTGCCACAGCGGAACTCCGGTCTGCAAATGATTGGCAGTTGGTTTTTATGGTGTCGAGTTGCCAGCCCGATGCCCAACCTTCAATGAAGGCACACCCATTCAACGCATGTCTTTCAAACGCCCACTCGACCGCGGGGAGGACATGCAGACTCCACACAGAAGGCACTCCCAACCCAAGCTGAGAATTGAACGGGAGAACCTCTTGCTGTGAGGCAACAACACCACCGTACTCATGGGAATACTTCCAGTGTATTTAAGATATGGTGTACCTGGTGCTTTATGCTAATAAGATGTTATAGGACTGTTCCCAGATTGCTCGGGCTTTCATATTTTTGTTTCTTTTGTCCAATACTATTTTATGTGGTAATAGATGCTTAATAGCAGATTTCTTGAATTCCTCCCAAGAGATACTTACAAGATCTAACCATTTGTGAGCTATATATAGCTTCATTAATAAGAAAATAGTTATAAGTGGGTTAGCTTGTTTTCCTGAGATGTTGACCAAGAGGATGTGTAAAAGAGTAAATTCCCATGTCAGTGTTGATGCTTGGTACCCCATTTTTTGCAGTTGTAACTTAAGGGAATTTCAAAGCTTGAAAACGCATTTACAACTCCAGAATATATGTATTAGGTCTGCAATCTGGTCTTTACAGTGTGGACTGTATGGGGACTTAGTTGCATTGAATTTGTGAAGAATTGCTGGGGTGAAATAAGCATTATTATTAATCATGAGTTGCGTGTAAGAGAGTTTTTTAAGTGGAATAGTTTTCAATGTTAAGTTGATTGCCTTTTCTATTTGTTGGTCATCCATATCAGGTTTTAATTTTCTCCAATAATTAGAGAAGAGAAGATCTTTCTGGAATTTGATTTCCCCTATCATTTTGTATGAGTGTGTTACTGTTTTCCTTGACATTAACATAGTCTTCCAAAGTAGGGTCCAGTTTTCAATGTCACTTTCGAGTATGGTAAGGTTTTGGAGGTAACTGGAACACACTTCTTTGATTTGTCTTAAAATTATTATATATGCTTTAGGTAAGTTTAGATTACTTCTTAATTCATGAATTGTGCTATTGAGGAATGGGTAGATATCTTGGATTCTCTTATGTTTTACAGGAGGGAAGGAGTCTAGGTTTAGCATCTTGTTATTTATTTTTAAGTTAAGATTTTTAAGGAGGGGTTGTAGTATTAACATAACTTGTCCAAGGTTTAAGGAGTAAAAAAGTTTTTGTGTTATAATTATAGAATGTTTTAGCAGCTCTATTATATTATAGGCTTGTAAATCTTTTTTATTTAAGAAGTGAAGGGCTTTGGGATTGATGTCTAATGTTTTTATATATCTATAGTATATTGTTACTCAGGCCGGTGAACCAATCTTTGCCGAGAGGTCATACTCTGCTATTCTCAGTATTCTATTAATGTTGATAATAGAGTAGTAGGTTTTGAAATCTGGCAACTTTAGACCCCCTTTGTTCTTGGGAAGTGTTAGTTTTTGATAGGAGATTCTGGTCTTTTTAGGTTCCCATACAAATTTTGCTAGAAAGGTATGAATTTGTTTGAAGAATTTATTATGTATAGTCGCCTCACAGTAAGACGCTGTCCGGTTCGATTCTCAGCTAGAGTGTCTTCTGCATGGAGACATGACTGAATAGGCGTACCTTCGCTGAAGGTTGTGCGTCAGGCCTGACAAGCGGGTACGTAAAAATCAACTGCCAATCATTAGCAGACCGGAGTTCCGCTGTGGCGACCCCTAACCGGGAAAAGCCAAAAGACACAAACAAACAAATTATCTGAGATGTCATAAATAGATATATTAATCTAGGTAGTTCATAGGTTCATAGGTAGGTACTATGCTATTGGCCCTAGGGCCTATACAAGCCTAACCAAAAAGGTACCCTGGCTTTCGCCACCCAAGAAAATGATTTTCCTGTGCCCCTGTCAAGCAGAACCACAGAAGTGATCCCTGGGGTGAATTTCCTATTACCCATCCAATCATCAAGATTTTTCTTGAAGAGTGCTAATGAGGAGCTCTGTTTGACATAGATAGGTAGTCTGTTCCAGAGTGTGGGAAGTCTCTGGGATAGGAATCTATCCCTCCAGCATGTTCTGTTTATTGTGGTGACAAGGTATAGGTCCCTAGAGCATGTAGCACAGAGGGATTGGGATTTCTTTAAGTGGAGCATGTCCAACAGCTCTGGGTTTGACATAGCTTTGTATGTTAGGCAGAGATCGCCTCTGAGTAGGTGATATGCGTTGGAGTAAAGCTGGAGTTTTTTGAGACATTCTGTGTAAGGCATCTGTTTGAGGCTAGTAATCCTCTTTGTGAGGTATTTTTGCGGCCTTTCCAGTTGTTGTAGATGTCTTGTGAGGTACATACCAAAAGAGACGTTGTACTCTATAATGGGTCTAATGAGTGATGAGTAGAGGGGAACAACTACCTCTTTTTTTCTGGATGAGAAACCTTTTGTGATGAGGTGTGCCACGTAGAAGGATTTCCTGACCACTGTGGTGATGTGATTATCAAAGGAGAGACTACTGTCCACCTGTGTCCCAAGGTCTCTTATCACACTTTCGGTGTTAAGTAGACTACTGCCTATGTGGTAGTTCATGGGTACAGAGTTTTTACCAAAGGGGATGACAATGCACTTTTTGGCATTGAGCTTGAGACCATGGCTTTAACACCAGGCATCTGTCTCAGTGAGGCCCTTTTGTAGGATGTCCACATCGTTAGGAGTTTCGGTTATGGCTCCTAGTTTGCAATCATCTGCAAATTTAGTTAGCCAAAGACCTTCTGTGTTAGCCTGTACTTCAGAGAAGTAGATACCAAACAGGAGAGGACCCAGGACTGAACCCTGTAATACTCCACTTGTCACTGGTCTGAAGTCTGATTTGGAGTCTGCTACTTTCACAGTGTGGGTTCTGCCAGTAAGCCAGTTGGCAACCCATCTTGTGACATAGGGATTTATACCTAGTTTAGTGAGTTTATCTATAATTCCAGAGTGGGGGGATGGTGTTGAACACCTTGGCGATATCTAGATAGGCTGTGTAAACTACCTTACCCTCATCTATGGCTTTGGTGACTACTTCAAAGAAGTCTATCAGGTTTAGGAGACATGATCTGCCTTTTACAAACCCGAACTGTGTGGGGTCCACAGTTTGGAGATCTCCAATTTCTTTGTTTATGAGTTCCATGATGATACGTTCTATGGCCTTGCAGACCAGGCTCGTCAGGCTAATGGGGCAGTAGTTCCCAGGGTCTGTTGTGCCCCCCCCCCCTTTGTGGAGTGGGATAACCGTCGCGGTGTGCCATTCAATGGGCACAAAGCCTGAGGTGAAGCTATGACTGAGCATGGTACTTAGGTGGTGTGCCAGTTCATTCTGTAGTTTGTATAGAAGGCAGCCTGGGATGTTGTCAGGTCCCATGGATGCTGTGTTCTTGGCTTTGGATAGTGAGGTTTTTACCTGTGCAGCCGTGATTACAGGAACTTTGCATTCTTCCCGTATAAAGATGGGCCCTTTAGGGGGTGAAAGGGGGCTAAAGTTAGCACTGAACCTATCTGCCAGGATGTTGGCAATATCAGTTGGTTTTGTATATTTAGTGTCATTGTGCTGTAACTCAGAGCAGATCTGAGTGTTGCCATTGAGATTCTTGACATAGCTATAGAATGCTTTGTGGTTGTCTTTAGAATCAGTGGCGATTTTATTTTCATAACTAGCTTTGGAGGATTTTATGAGGGATCTCAGCTTCTTACTGAAGCTGACCAGGGAGTTCCTCCGATCGTGGGATTTTACTCTTTTTTGCAACAGTATCTTTCTTCTGTTGTAGAGTTTGTTTATGGCAGAAGACCACCAGATTGGCTTCCTTTTTTTGGAGGATAGCATCTTGGTTCTGTTAGGGATAGCACGATCCATGCACTCGTGTAAGTGCTTATAAAGTGCATTTGTGTAGGATTCAGCAGTTGTACCTCTATTGTCCATCTGCATGCGTGTCGTGAAGTTTGCCACTTCTGTCTTAAGAAGTGTGAAGTTGTCTTTGGAGAAATTTTTTACGGTTGTTTTCCTAATGGGGGGTGGGAGCAGGATGTGGATGTCTAAGGTGATTAGCTTGTGGTCAGATCTGACTAATGAGGAGCTAACCTCTGGTGTGGAACACCGGTCAAGCATGTTGGTGATTACCAGGTCTAGGATATTGCTGCTCCTGGTTGGGGTGTGGATAAGTTGATATCCAAGGCGTCGGAATTGATGATTTCCATAAAACGTTGAGCAAAAGATTTGGTACATGAGTAGTTTTCCCAATTAATGGTAGGGTAGTTGAAATCACCCATTATTAGAGTGTTGGGTTGTACCTTAATATTTTCCAGTGTATCAAGAAAAGAGGAGTGGGAATCCTGGGGCATGGTGGGGGATCTGTAGCAAGCTACAATCTGGATTGCGGTTTTGCCCCGAGTTAGTTGAACTTGGATAATCTCAGATGCATTATGCTGAGCAACTAGCTTGGAGGTGTGGTATCCTTAATGAATATGGACATGCCTCCACCTTTAGTGTTTCGGTCCGGGTTTAGTGGCCGATAGGTGTGGTATGAATTATAGCCTGGTAATGCAGGGGTGCTCTCTGGAGCTTTGAACCAGGTCTCTGTCACTGCACAGATGTCAATGTTCTCCATTTTAAGGAGTGCCTCGAGTAAGTGCATTTTGAGGTTTAGACTTCTAGCTTTGAGTAGCATCAGATTTTGCTTGCTTGTACCTGTTACGGTGGTGAATTTGTCATTTGAACCTTTCCTAAAAAAAGGCACTATAGGGGTGGCAAGAGCCTTTGCCAGTATCCGGAATCCCAAGGGTGACAGGTGCAGGCCATCTCTGGCAAAGCAGCGTGGTCTGTCGATCATGTCATCCCAGGCAGACAGATAGTGGATTCCCGTAGAATGACACCAGAAGCTTAGCCAATTGTTAAAGTCAATAATTTTGTCCTTGTACTGTGGTATCATTCTGGGTGATGGCAGGATGCTACTCAGGGCTAGGGTCATACCTGCCTGGGCTACAAAATCGGAGAGCTCCTCCATGTCTCTTTTCATGTAGTCCAGGGAGGTACGTCTCAGGTCATTCACACCAACATGGACAATGATAGAGTCATATCTGTACTTGTTGTGGATAGACCTGAGTGCGTGCGTTATGTGGCGGATCCTGGCACCTGACAGGCAGCTGACAGTAACTTTTTTCTTGTTTAGCCTGGTGAGTGGAACATCAGTGTGCCTGACTATAGAGTCACCTATGACTAGAGTGTTAGGTATGTTATGCCTTATGGGCTGTAGCTGAGGGGCACACTGAGTATGTGGGCTATGTGTCATTTGGGTTGTGTTGTGGGGGTGGAGGTTGCTTGTATTTCTGCTTTGGAGGTCTCTGTTGTTTGGGCAGGTTATTACTGACAGCCTCCGCATTTGTAGGTGTGTGTTTTGTGCTTCTGTGTGTGTGTTTTGGTGGTGTAGGTTTTGAGGGACTATGTGATGAGTGTGGTGCGGTGCAAGTGTTTACCTTCTTCTCTTGACTGTCTAATCCAGTCTTCGGTGAAGAGAGCTTTGCTTCCAGTTTGCTATATAAGTGCATCTCTCACAGGTCTTAGTGTTGGGTAGTAGGAGGAAAGGGTTGTCTGTGTACATGAGGCAATTGCTGCATTGTCCCATGATGCCCAGATCCATCAGGTAGACAGGAGAAAACACCAGGAGCTGACCTTTAGACATGCCTGAATATGTGCTTATTTATTAAGTACTAAAAACTGTTTTCCTCTAGACAAGTGAGGAAAGTTGAGTGTTGTAGTAATTTGTAACTTATTTAGTGCTTACAATGAGTTCTGAATAAGTGATGAGCTCAAAGAAACAGATCTGAGTGCTAAAACTTAAAAGCTGGCTAGTTGCAAGGGAAAATTTGAACAGATTTTATTGGGCCAGGAATAGTTTAACCCTAGTTAAGTGGGAGGAGGGGGCTCAGGAGCTCACAAACAGTCCTGGACACAGCAAATCCATATCTGGAAAAGACCTGCCACAGGAAAGGGGGAAATCAAGCTTATAATTTTTTTTTCAGTAAAAGTGTAAATGGAGAAAGCTGGAACAGAAGTTAATTCAACGTTAAGAATCTAAGTGGGTTGGCCTTCACAAATGTTCTCTATTAGATTGAATGAACTAATGACACTAGACTGGGAGGAGTGTCACAGATCAAATATACAGTATGGGCGGGCAACTGCAAAGCCACCAAGTATAAGAACACCACAACACTAGGGAGGGTGGCTGGAGTGGGTGGAAAAATTACAGTTCCTAGCTGTAGCCACTAAATGAAAGTTTTAAACAGATCAAGGAGCAAAAGCAGACTCTAGAGAATGCTTTTAACTGTAAACAGACAATTATAGTAATGCACACTACTACAGTTCCTAGCTGTAGAACACAGAAACCTCAAAAAATCAAAAATGCACAGAAAAGCTCGGATAGAGCACTCACAAACAGAAAATACAACTCACAGTATGAAAAAGCAGTTTACAGTTAAGTAATTCGGTAAACATGCAATTAGAGTAATGAAACAGTATCTAGCAATGAAAAATACAGTTAAAACAGTATAAAGCAGTACATAAATGCAGTGAAACAATAAAAAAGCTTTATAACAGTGCAAAATGTAGTAGATCAACTGTATAGCACAATTATAAGCGTTTCAGAAGTGCAGTTCAGTGAAATAAGTGTAAGAAATAACTTATCCTGCTCTTGGAATCGTAAGAAATTTTCACTTAGTTTCAGTAATGCAATGCAATCCACAGCCTGAGCAATACAAGCACAACTTTTTCTAGACACAGGGTTTATATACCAGTAAGAATGGAAGAGTTTGAAGATCAAATTACTACTCAGCCCCCTGCTGTTCATTTTAATTATTGACACTTTAGACAAAAACAGTAGGTTAAGGTTATTCCATCTTGTACAATCTTGGGTTATGTTTTGCCATTTACGAGTTATGCTATGTTGGTAGACTTCCTTGTTATTCTGAAAGAAAGTAATCCCCAGGTATTTGTTTTCTTCTTTTATTTTTATTTTGTCTAAGAGAGATATTAGGGAGATGAGTCTAGGTGGCCTTAAGGGGAATATATTAGTTTTATTAAGGTTTAATTTGCAGTTAGACATGTATGAGAATTGTTCAATTGTGTTTATTATTTTGGTCATGTCTGAGCTTGGTGTAGTAAAGTATATTTTAAATTGTCTGCAAATGTTGAAAGATAAACTTTGAAGTTATGTATTGAGGGGGGATTATGATATGTATTTTGTTTAATATATAGGAATAGGGGTTCTAGGTATAGGTTGAAAAGAAAGGGTGATAGCGGGCAGCCTTGTCTTGTTCCATTTTTTATCGAAATTCTGTTTGACCATGCTTTGTTTATATATAGGGATGTATATGGATTACTACAGAGAATTTGAATGATCTGTATAAAATTTTTAGGTATGTCAAAGTGAGGTAACGTTTGCAGCAAGAATTCAAGATTGACCCTATCAAAAGCCTTGTGGGCATCTACTACCATTGTGAAGATGTTGGTATTTCTCTGATTTGCAAAGGATATTAACACTTCTAATGTTAGCTTGTTGTCACTGGTCTGTCTACATGGTGTAAACCCAGACTGTTCTGGAGAAATGATTTTCTCTATCAGATTTTTAACTCTATTTGTGAGCATTGAGGTCAGGATCTTGGTGTCTATATTTAGATGAGAGATGGGTCTATAGATATCTGGATTTTTAGGGTCTGCTTGGTCTTTTAATATAAAAATACTTTTAGAGGCGTTAAATTGAATATCATGTATGTTGTTATTTATTATATAGTTTAGCAAGTGGTATAATAATTTGGCAACTAGTGGACTGAAGGATTTATAAAATAAATTCTGAGGTAAGACCATCCGGTCCTGGGGCCTTGTGTGGTCTTAGATATTTAATTGTTGTGGTTGTCTCGTTAATGGAAATGGGGCCTGTTAGTTTTTTTTTTTTTTTCATCTAAATCTAGTTTAGGGAATTTTAGCTTTTGAAGAAAAAGATCTCTATCCTCCTTCGAGGCTTGTAGAATTTGTTCTCCATATGTTTGGGTATATATTTGTTCAAATACTTTGATAATATCCTCATTTCTTGTATATTTTTCCCTCAGTAATTTACTTATGCTATAATTGAGGTGGATTTTTGTTGAGCGATAATTCTGGCCAAAGCTCTGGAAGGAATTTGGGCTTCTTCTGCGTAATTAGCCAACTGTGTTGTCTAATAAAAAGATAAATTTCTGTTCTCGAACATAAATAGGTCTCTTTGTAGTTTTAGGAGGTCCATTTCCATTTGATTATTAGGGTTATTTATCAATTCTCTCTCACATTGTTCTATTTTCTCCTTTATTTTATGTTCCTCTTTCAGATGGATTTTTTTATAATATGCTGCTTTTTTAATGAAAGTTCCTCTGACTTGTGTTTTGGTCGTCGCCCATTCTATATCCACTGGTGTTTGGGAAATGAAGATATTTACAAGGGATGTTTCTAATATATCCTCAATCTCTTTTACTACATCTGTTTTGAAGAGCAGATTAGGATTTAATGACCAGTTATTAGCTCTATTGTTTAAAAACATTTTTTGCCCCAGTTGATACTCAGTGTAACTTTGGAATGATCCGACAGACATCTAGTGTGTATGATTATTGTAGAGTCCATGTTAATGAGTATGTCTGAGATTAAAAAGAAGTCTATTCTCGCCCATATTTTATGGCATTGGGAGTAGAATGTGTAATCCCCAGTTTTGTTATCTTTATCCTCATATTTAAAGGGGTCATATAGTTTGAAGTATTGTTTAAGGTCATTTAAAGGTACAAGCAAGCAAAATCTGAGGGTAATGTTACTCAATGCTAGAAGTCTAAACCTCAAAATGCACTCACTCGAGGCACTCCTTAAAATGGAAAACACTGACATCTGTGCAGTGACAGAGACCTGGTTCAAAGCTCCAGAGAGCACCCCTGCATTACCAGGCTATAATTCATACCATACTAAAATATAGGGCTAAATCAGATAAAAATGTGTATAATCAACAAGTGGATAAAATGTTTTTTGTTACAACATATGGAACATATACAGAGAAATTAGTAGAAATTGTTATGTTTTATTGGACACATTTGTTACAAGATCCATGCTTGGGTGAATTGTTATCTCAAAAACCTATGGTGTCTTATAGACGTGGAAAAAGTATTAAAGATATGCTAGTTCATGCTTATTTTATTTTTTCTCCTGCCAGTCTAACTAAATGTATTTTTGATTATGGTTTTAAAGCATGTGGTCATTGTAGTATATGTAACCAAACAGTAAATTCTTTTGACTGTATAAATGGAAAGAAATTTAATGTGAATGGTAATTTTAGTTGTAACACAGAGGGTATTGTTTATGTACTCAAATGTGAATGCAATTTATTTTACATAGGTGAATCAAAAAGAAGTTTTCGAGTCAGGTTCTTAGAACATCTGAGAAATATTAAAAATGAAAAGGTAGAAAGCCCTTTAGGCTTTCATTTTAAAAAATATCATAACAGTGATGGTAAGAATTTAACAGGCACAATTTTGGAAAAAGTACATTGTGTGAAAGGTATGTGCTTGAAGAATAAACTACAATGGAAAGAAGCACTGTTTATTTTAAAATTTGACACTCTACACCCTAAGGGGTTAAATAGAGAGCTTGATTGGAAATGGCTGCTGTAATTAAGTGTTTTTTTAATTGTTTTATTAGAATAGTTTTTTACTATATAAAGGAATGAGAAATGAGTTTTGTTATACTCTGTTAAAAGGCTTTTGCCGAGGCGCTGGAGAACATCAATTGTTGGTACTATAAAATAAATTCTTTGGATATACTGGCTGAGTCGTTTCCTGGACTATTTTTCCTTCTTGGTGGTTTAATATAATTCATACCACACCTTTTGGCCAACAAACCCGGACTAAAACACTAAAAGTGGAGGCATGTCCGTATTCATTAAGGATATCCACACCTCCAAGCTAGTTGCTCAGCATAATGCATCCGAGATTATCCAAGTTCAACTAACTCTGGGCAAAACCGCAATCCAGACTGTAGCTTGCTACAGACCCCCACCATGCCCCAGGATTCCCACTCCTCTTTTCTTGATACACTGGAAAATATTAAGGTACAACCCAACACTTTAATAATGGGTGATTTCAACTACCCTACCATTAACTGGGAAAACTACTCATGTACCAACTCTTTTGCTCAACGTTCTCTGGAAATCATCAATTCCAACGCTTTGGATCAACTTATCCACACCCCCACCAGGGGCAGCAATATCCTAGACCTGGTCATCACCAACATGGGTGACCGGTGTTCCACACCAGAGGTCAATTCCTCGTTGGTCAGATCCGACCACAAGCTAATCACCCTAGACATCCACATCCCGCTCCCACCCCCCCCCCCCAATCAGGAAAACAACCATAAAAAAATTCTTCAAAGCCAACTTCACGCTACTTAAGATAGAAGTGGCAAACTTCACAACACCCATGCAGATGGACAATAGAGGTACGACTGCTGATTCCTACACAAATGCACTTTATAAGCACTTACACGAGTGCATGGATCGTGCTATCCCTATCAGAACCAAGATGCTATCCTCCAAAAAAAGGAAGCCAATCTGGTGGTCTTCTGCCATAAACAAACTCTACAAAAGAAGAAAGAAACTGTTGCAAAAAAGAGTAAAATCCCACAATTGGAGGAACTCCCTGGTCAGCTTCAGTAAGAAGCTGAGATCCCTTATAAAATCCTCCAAAGCTAGTTATGAAAACAAAATTGCCACTGATTCTAAAGACAACCACAAAGCATTTTATAGCTATGTCAAAAATCTCAACGGCAGCACTCAGATCTGCTCTGAGTTACAGCACAATGACACTAAATATACAGAACCAACTGATATTGCCAACATCCTGGCAGATAGGTTCAGTGCTAACTTTACCCCCCCTCTCACCCCCTAAAGGGCCCATCTTTATACTGGAAGAATGCAAAGTTCCTGTAATCACGGCAGCACAGGTAAAAACTTCACTCTCCAAAGCCAAGAACACAGCATCCATGGGACCTGACAACATCCCAGGCTGCCTACTACATGCACTACAGAATGAACTGGCACCCCACCTAAGTACCATGTTCAATCATAGCCTCACCTCAGGCTTTGTGCCCATTGAATGGCGCACCGCGACAGTTATCCCACTCCACAATGGGGGTGGCCACAACAGACCCTGGGAACTACCGCCCCATTAGCCTGATGAGGATTGTCTGCAAGGTTATGGAACTTATCATCATAAACAAAGACATTAAAGATCTCCAAACTCTGGACCCCACACAGTTTGGGTTTGTAAAAGGCAGATCATGTCTCCTAAACCTAACAGACTTCTTTCAAATAGTCACCAAAGCCACAGATGAGGGTAAGGTGGTTCACACAGCCTATCTAGATCTCACCAAGGCGTTCAACACCATCCCCCACTCTGGAATTATAGATAAACTCACTAAACTAGGTGTAAATCTCTATGTCACAAGATGGGCTGCCAACTGGTTTACTGACAGAACCCACACGTGAAAGTAGCAGACTCTAAATCAGACTTCAGACCAGTGACAAGTGGAGTACCACAGGGTTCAGTCCTGGGTCCTCTCCTGTTTGGTATCTACTTCTCTGAAGTACAGGCTAACACAGAAGGTCTTTGGCTAACTAAATTCACAGATGACTGCAAACTAGGAACCATAATTGAAACTCCTAACGATGTGGACATCCTACAAAATGGCCTCACTGAGACAGATGCCTGGTGTCAAAGACATGGTCTCAAGCTCAATGCCAAAAAGTGCATTGTCATCCCCTTTGGTAAAAACTCTGTACCCATGAACTACCACATAGGCGGTAGTCTACTTAACACCGAAAGTGTGATAAGAGACCTTGGGACACAGGTGGACAGTAGTCTCTCCTTTGATAATCACATCGCCACAGTGGTCAGGAAATCCTTCTACTTGGCACACCTCATCACAAAAGGTTTCTCATCCAGAAAAAAAGAGGTCATTGTTCCCCTCTACTCATCACTCATTAGACTCATTATAGAGTACAACGCCCCTTTTGGTATGTACGTCACAAGACATCTACAACAACTGGAAAGACCGCAAAAATACCTCACAAAGAGGATTACTGGCCTCAAACAGATGCCTTATGCAGACCGCCTCAAAAAACTCCAGCTTTACTCCATCGCATATCACCTGCTCACAGGCGATCTCTGCCTAACATACAAAGCTATGACAAACCCAGAGCTGTTGGACATGCTCCACTTAAAGAAATCCCAATCCCTCCGAGCTACATGCTCTAGGGACCTAAACCTTGTCACCACAATAAACAGAACATGCTGGAGGGCTAGATTCCTGTCCCAGAGACTTCCCATACTCTGGAACAGACTACCTATCTTTTCCAAACAGACCTCCTCATTAACACTATTTAAGAAAAATCTTGATGATTGGATGGGTAATAGGAACTTCACCCTGGGGATCACTTCTGTGGTTCTGCTTGACAGGGGCACAGGAAAATAATTTTCTTGGGTGGTGAAAGCCAGGGTACCTTTTTGACTAGGCTTGTATAGGCCCTAGGGCCAATAGCCTAGTACCTACCTATGTAGTTTGGTCAGGCTCGATTTATCCTTTTCTGGGTTTTGATATGTGTTCCAGTCACCACCAATTATTAGATAGTGATCTTCCAGTTGGTTTTGAATTGGGTACAGTGACATGAAAAAAAGATGAAAAAAAGATGTTGGTTGCTACAAGGTGCATATACATTTAACACCATTATGGGTTTTGGAAATACCATATTAGTAAATGCTATATAGCACCACCTTCCCTCTTTGTCAGCCTTAGTTTCAAGTATTTTATCCTGAAAATGTTTTTTAATTATGATGGCCACCCCAGCACTGTTAGTTTTGTCCCCAAAAGCTATAATTTGTCTTATCCACTTTTTTCCCCAATATCTGTCCATTGCTCTGAAGTTAAATGCGTTTCTTGTACCAAGATGAGATTAGCTTTGGTTTTCAGGGCTAAATTCAAAAACAGTTTCCTTTTTTCTTTATTTTGTAGTCCTTTAACATTCCACTTTTCAATTTCCCACATTTATGTGATAGATATGCTTGTTTTAACTGATCTGTATGTTAATTTAGATTTATGGTCTTTGAATGTGTTGTTATAGTGTGTCATTGGAAAGCATCTAACTATTCCCATCCCTACACTGTGCCTACCCACTATACCCCTGGACCAGGAATAAACGGGGGGAATACAATGTAATTTTAGTATGTACCATAAGATTCCCACTAATATTAAATTGTGTTTTTTTTTTATGTATAAGTTTGTGACATGGTATCCCCCTTATGTTACTATATACATTACAGACAAAGCTTAACAGACTTGTTCTCTACAAAAACACAGCTGAGTCATATCCCTAGTCTCAACTATTAAACTATTATACCATTAGAGTACTGCTGTTAAAGTACAAAACATACAGCTTATACGTTTATGATCTATTCCTCCTAAAAGTGCATTTTTTAAACAACATGTTAATGATCAAATTCTCAATTAGCTATGGCAAAATATACAACAATGTAACCTATATTTTTAAGCCAGACATGTCACATCTAAATGATCCTTTTCCATATATTTCTCTTACCTTCCCTCGTCTTATATATATATATATATATATATATATATATATATATATATATATATATATAAATTACCCAGCTTCTGTGTTCAGGCATTTTTCTGTAGCAATCTATAACAAACTCAGATTGCATTATTGGCATCTAAATAGAAGTGGGTATATGAAGGAAAAAAAAAAAAAACAAGGAAGCAAAAGAGACTTTCCTGTTAGTTTTCAAGCAGATTCCACCTCCAGAAACAAAATAAAATGTCTGGAAATTAAAAACGACCTTGAGTAAAAATCGGACCGAATTGTGAGCGTTTTTGATGGGATACGCCCCCTGAAAGCTTCCCCTTGCTGCCTAAGCCCTTAAATCAATGATGGGAGCCACGAGGAACACAGGAAAAGGAAATGAAAATGGGTTAGGAACTAAAATTCAACTGCCGTTTCCGATGCGCGCAATATAAGGTGACACCATTTCCCAGGAATTTGGTATGTTAAAACAGTCCCCCTTCAAGCTCAAAGGCTCCACTATAAAACCAAAACAACCTGAAAGGAAGGTACAGCAAGACCAAAAAGTGATTTCTGACTCAAAATCACAAAAATTGACATAAAATAATTAATAAGACAACTGACTGAAAGATGACTAGTAAATCCTGCAAACATGACTTTGAAGAATCAGAAGAATAAGGTACTGTTTTACCAAAACAAAATTGTGACTGATTCTCCAATACACGCTTATTGTAAAGAATCCAATCTTAATTTCTTGATGTGAGTCTGGCAGAACCAGACTAAGTAAATGGTTCTTGATGTTTAACTGGAATAACTGGAGGAATGAGACTTTAAGCAGTTTAGAGGAGAGGAATTATATGACAATATGAATACAACCTAGTTGACTGCAGAAGATATAAATATAATCTAAACAAGCAAGTCTTAACAGTATATATACCTGCCTAAGCTTGCAAACCATTTATTAATAGGACAATGATGATCCACAGGGAAGCAGAATGTAAGGAAATACCACTGTTGTTAGTGGGTACAGACACAGAGAAGGCATTCGACTGAGTAAGCTGAGATTTTATGATTCGCATGATATATGAAGGATTGGAGGCAAAAATTAAAGTCGGGGGTTCCTCTCTGATAAGTTCTGATTAAAAAGAGGAAACAGGTAGGGGTCACCTCTTTCTTCTTTGTTATGTGCATTATACTTAGAACCACTGGCAAAGAAAATAAGGGATTCAGAAATTCAAGGATATAATTTGTAAAGTAATCAAGAAAAGTTGGATTTATTTGCAGATGATATTATTTTGTTCCTGATAAGCCGCGGTGGTGCAGCGGTTAGCGTTGTCGCCTCACAGCAAGAGGTTCTCCCATTCGATTCTCAGCTGGAGTGCCTTCTGTGTGGAGTCTGCATGTCCTCCCCATGGTTGAGTGACGTTAAAGACATACAGGTAGGTGCGAGTGTGAATGGGCGTGCCTTTGTTAAAGGATGGGCGTCAGGCTGGCAACTCGGCACTGTAAAATCCACTGCCAATCATGAGCAGACCGGAGTTCCACAGTGGCGACCCCTAACCAGAAAAAGCCAAAAGAAGACTATTATTTTGTTCCAGATAAAACCAGAAAAGTACATTTCAGTGTTGTGGAACATTCTGAGACAGTTTCAAGTCATATGGGATACAAAGTCAATGAAAAGACAACAGATGTAAACTATGTACCCGCACACAAATTGGTTTGGAAATACCCATATTTATGGGGACATGCTAAAATTAAATACTTAGGTTTATGAATTAAAAAGGATTTCTGTTATGGGAGCTAAGGATATGTGGAAAGAGACTAAATTATAAGTCATGTACTCACCATAACTAGGCATCTGTGTTGATCTTTTTCATTCTTCCTCTTTTTTTGGGTTCAGATCCGATCCTCGGATCCAACTAGGCTACATTTACCAGACCTCGACTCCAACTCTCGAGCTCCTCCCTCTACCCACAATGCCCTGCTCTGTATCTATTGCCTCAGATCGAGTTTGCTGTTGTATTTCCCAATAGCTGAAGATAAACAGATATAGCCAGACAGAAAAAGGCAAGGCTCAAACCTGGAAATGTAGGTTCCAAACACAGTTCAAAAGGTCCTTCTTCCACAATAACAATGAATGGGGGACAGATGGGTGAGGAGTTGAGGAAAAATGAAAATGAGCTACACAGATGGCTAGTTATGGTGAGTACATAACTTATAAATCTGATGTTGTCCTTTTCATTCTTCCTCAGTTATGGGACAGAGTCTCCAGCTATGGTGACCTTGGGTGACCCTAATGCAAGGATATTCTGGAGTACTGCCGAACCAAAGGAGGCTCTATTTCTAGATGTGATGTCCAATTTGTAATGTGAAACAAAGGTATGAGTCTTGGACCATGTAGCTGCTGCACAAATGTCATCAATAAATGTTCTTGACCAAAAGGCAGAATAAGTAGCCATGTGTGAGTGAGCTTGGGGATGTTTTGGTAATGTCATGCCCTTCTGAGAGTAAATCCATATGATACAGTCTGTAATCCATTTAGCTAGGGTAACTTTAAAAACTGACTGACCTAGGTGATTTGGAGAGAAAGACAGAAAAAGCTAGTCTGACCATCTAAACTGTTTTGTTCCATGAAGTTAAAAACATAGTTGTCTGTGTACATCAAGAACATGTACATGTACTGTCCTTTATTGATAAAATTTGGAAAGAAAACTGGCAAGTGCATTGATTGGTTGAACTTGTTTGCAGAGGCTACCTTAGGTAAGAAAGAAGGTTTAGTCTGCAGAGAACCCTACCTTTGTGAAAAACTATGTAAGGAGTTTTTCCTGAAAGAGCCTGGAATTCTGAAGCTCTTTTTGCTGAAGTTATAGGTATAAAAAAAAACATCTTCCAGGACAGAAATTTTAGATCAGATTTCTCTGATGGTTCAAAGGGCTTTTGTGTTGATCCTTCAAGTACCACAGTAAGATTCCAAGGCAGTGAGGGACCCTTTATTAGAAGTCTCAGAAGAAAAATACATTTCATAAAAACTTTACATAACTTTGAGGAAGCCAATGAAAAGGATTTATTTCCAGTGTAGAAATTTGAAATAGCTACCAACTGAAGTCTAATTGTAGAAAATCTAGCCTCATTTTTGAAAAACATCAGAAAATGAAGAATAGCTGAAACTGATGCAGAAAAAGGATCAATGTCATTATCTGACACCCAGATAGAGAACCTTTTCCGTTTACTTTTATAAACTCTTTTGGTAGAATCCTTATGAGAAGTCAAAAATAATGTCACAAACTGGGGATGAGAGTCTGGACTGTCTAACTATTACTGGAAGTGGAGAAACCATGCGGTCAGCTTGAGGGCTTGAATGTTGGTGTGTTGAATCCCAAATGGGGTAAAAGAGGATGTCCTAAGTAGGCTCCAGTACTCATGAAGGATAATAAAGATGCAACTGTAGAAAGGGGAACCATACTTGCCGATGGCAGTAGGGGCAAAGGGGATTACTGAGCTCTTCAGCCTGCTTGATTTCTGCAAAAATTCCAGAATCAGGGGAAGAGGAGGAAAAGGACAAAAGAGACCACTTGTGAGGCATTAGAATAGATCTGCTTAGTTTGTCTGCAAGCATGTTGGTTTTCCCCAGGATGTGCATTGCAATTAGAAAGTGGTCTGATAAGATTGCCTATTCCTAAACCCTCATGGCCTCCCTGCAAAGGGGTTAATTAGTCCCCAAAAGGAGAGCATTTTGAAATGCTGCAAAGCTAGAAGGGCTGCTCTCATCTCTATGACACTGATATGCAATCTGGTCTCCTGGTGGGACCACATACCTTGGACTGTTCTTCCCAAGAAATGCCCCCCACCCCACCCCAGTTGAGATGCATCTGTGGTCACTGCTAATGGGATCTGAAGAACAAAGGGTCTGCCCAGAAAAAGATTGTCTGATTGTATCCATCAGTGAATGTGTTGCTTGCAAATTGGGATGAGTTTTACTTGAAAAGACAGGGGATGATATAGCATGGACCACTGTACAGCTAGAGTCCATTGGAAATCCCACATAAAGAAGTGTGCAAGAGGAAGTAGTATTATGCCAGCTGACATAGACCCAAGTGCTTGAAGCACTAACCTTGCTGGGGAGATGAATGGGAAAGGATAGTCTGAACATAGTTTCTATTAGAAGTAATGCAGTGGAGAGGCAAAGATGTTATCCATGTAGATATGTTTAAAACTGTACCTATGAATTCCAGGCTCTGAACTGGAGCAAGTTTTGACTTGGCAAGATTTATCTTCATGCCCAAAGAGTCGCAAATCTTGAGCAAATAGTCCTTGGCATGCTGAAGCTGATGTTTGGGTGGGGTGGTTAGGAGCCAGTCATCTAGATATGGAAACACTTGGAATCCATCAGTCTCAAGTGAGCTGCGACTACTGCCATGCAATTGGTAAATACCCTGGGGGCTGTGGTGAGTCCAAAAGGCAGAGTTCTGAATTGGTAATGACTGGCTCCTAGCCAAAATATGAAATGTCTTCTGGACCGTCTGTCTATTTTGAAATGATAGTACACCCCTGAAGATCTACAGAGCACATCCAATCATCCTTGTGTAGGCAAGACAGAATGGACTGAAATGTGACCATTTGGAACTTTGCTTTCTTTACATATTGGTTCAATTTGCTTATTTCCAAAATGGGTCTGCAGGTGATGCCAAAAATTTGTCAGGGTGCTTGGGGATGTGGTCAACAATATCTGCCTCCTTCCATGACTGGTGGGAAACCAGGTCACGACCAATTCTTCACAAAAAGACCAAATAACCAAGGAAAAATATCAACCCAAGCTGCTAAACTTTAACACACAATAAGTTTAGAAACATTTTAGGAAGATAAATTCATGTTTAATAAAAGGTCATGCAACAGTGGTGTGTGTGTCATAAACGTTAGGTTTTATTCATACAAGTATATATATTATTCCTATACACATACATTTTAATAAGTTTGGTATATTTTTAAGGCTCAAGAGATTTTGTAATTGGATATTATTGATTTTAATTAACTAATTAGGCATGTATTTAAGGACTCGGTTGGGGTAATTCCTTTGTTCTGATGAAGTCCTGATAAATATGGGATGAAAGCGCTTAACAGAGGCATTTCATGTTTGTGAAGTTGTAATAATGGACGTTTAGACTGCAGCTTAGGTTGACATTTTTCCTTGGGAAACCAGGTCAATCAGTTCATCCACCCGGGGGGGGGGGGTGACCCAAGACATAGATGGGCCAGAACCAAAATCCTTCAAGAACAAAGATGTTTTGGGAGAAGGAGGTTTGGGATGACCAACCAGCTTTCTGCTTCAAAATCTCAAGAATATCTCCAAAGGAGATGTCATCCAGCAGTGATCTGGGGGATCCTTCTCCATCAAAATCATTGTCTTCCATGAGAGACGTCAAGAGAGAATCTATGCGTCTCCTTTTACACTTCCTCTTCTGAGAATCCTCTTCCATGGGATGTTCTGGATAGTTATCAGAAGACAGGGGATGTTCCTCTACTGGAACTGTTTAGAGGCCCACTAGAATTGGCTGTCCTGTGGAATAGGCCTGACTGACTCACAGCACATAACCAATAGGAGTGAAGGAGTAGGAGCCGAAATAAAAAAGGCAGCTCTCACTGGAGAGAAAAAGCCCTTTCTACTACCTCAAAGGCTGAGGACCCAGGAGAAGCCCCGATCTGCTTCCAAGGTAAGTAAATCACAGCCACTCCCAGATCTGAGCCTCAATGTGAGACTTGGACCTGAACTGTCCAGGGCCAAAGCTCTAAGATGAACAGATGGATCCAACAACACCAGAGCTGAACCCACCCCCTCTGACCCAACTCTAATACTTTGGCTCAGAGACCCATTCTGATCCAAGGGTATCAGAGCAAAACCTATCAAAAAAGCAGTCAAAGTGGAGGAGGAAACTTTCCTCGAATCTGATACCAAACCTCTCAGGGATTTTTGCATCCTGGGGCTCTGAAATCAAAGGTCAGATGAGAGATGGATACAGAATAGACTTTGAGTGTACACTCACAGATCTGGTAGGGGATGAAGTTGGCAGAACCCCATCTGGATCTCAGCTCCAAAAACTTTCACATTATCCTATCCACATCTGTCTTGGATAAACTTCTGGTGGACCCAGAAGATGCTGTGGAAGGGGGCCCAGAATATTTCTTCAGAGTTTGAAACAATTTTGCAGGCAAGGAGGGTGAAATGGGCTTCACCATGTACTCAGGAGTTCTGCTCCTATGAGATGTACTTGGCTTCAGATCCAAAGACTTAAGATCCAGTTAGGATGTCACTGGAGAAGGAGAGATAACTATCAGACCTGAAAGCTTCGGATTCGATGATGGTTTCAGATCCAGTGGTAAGCTAAGAGAGCTTGCATCAGAAGATGTCAGATCCATAACTTTTCTCATTTTTTCCGATGAAGACCAGGGCTACTTCAGTGGAGACCTTTTCCTGAGCTCCAAGGAAGCTACTTTGCTAGATTTTGAGGGAGGGTGAGCACCGGAAGATAAAGTAGCAGGTAGTAACCCTTTCAAAATAAGCTAGTCAACCTGTCAGCCAAAGCTCTAGGGTTAAAAGTACAGCAGACTGTACAGGCCATATTTAAATAGTGAGGATTAAGGCAATAAACTTGTGGGCATCTGAGTTTGGGATCTTATGTCCCCAAGAAGTGCATTTTTTAAAACCCATAGATTTGTCAGACATTATGGCTAGGAAAAACTAGCAGATAAACACAGAAAATAACTACAAAGGTTTTTTTTTTTTTAACAGCAAAGAACAAAGAAAGGTAAAACTACCAACTATGGTATTAAAAGGAGATATCTATTAAAACTAGGTAAAGGAAAAAGTCCCAGCAATGATACAAAAGACTACTAAAAGTTTAGTAGCGAAAGGTTGATAGAAAAAAAAAAATCAAAAAATTCAATTCCTAACGCCAGCGACAGCCAGGAGGTAGGTTGTAAGAAAAACTTTTAAAGTTTAACGTAGAAGAATTATAGACATTTTAGTACCAAAATATCAAGAAAAAAAAACTGCTTACAAATGCTCGACAGTGGAACCTACATCTAACCATGATGGTGGTAAGTGAGATTTAAAGCAATAGGGATGGAGTGGGGCATTGTGGGTAGAGGAGGAGCTCAAGAGTTGGATTGGAGGTTTGGTAAATGTGGCCGAGTCAGATCTGAGGATCGGATCAGAACCCAAAAGTGAGGAAAAATGAAAAGGACAATATCAGATGGAAAGCTAATATAAAAGCCTGAAAAACTGGAAGCTCTGTTTTATGGATATGAATAGCAAGATGCAAGCAGTGAAAATGTTTTTAGTCCCTTTAGTTTTATACACAGGTCAAGCATATTTTTATGAACCAGAGAAGTTATGGATAGCAATTAATAAAGAGTTGAAGATTTTATCTGGGAAGAAAAGAGGGTTCATAGGTAGGTACTAGGCTATCGGCCCAAGGGCCTACGTAAGCCTAGCCAACACGGTTCCCTGGCATATGCCACCCAAGAAAGTTATTTTCCTGTGTCACTGTCGAGCAGAGACACAGAAGTGATCCCCAGAGTGTATTTCCTATTTACCATCCACTCATCAAGATTTTTCTTGAAGAGTGCTAATGAAGAACTTTGCTTGACATAGATGGGTAGCCTGTTCCAGAGTATGGGAAGTCTCTGGGACAGGAAGCTACCCTCCAGCATGTCCTGATTATTGTGGTGACAATGTTTAGGTCCCCAGAGCGTGTAGCTCGGAGGGATTGGGATTTCTTTAGGTGTAGCATGTCCAATAGCTCTGGGTTTGACATAGCTTTATTTGTTAGGCAGCGATCACCTCAGAGTAGGCGATATGCTACGGAGTAAAGCTGGAGTTTTTTGAGCCAGTCAGTGTAGGGCATTTGTTTGAGGCCAGTAATCCTCTTTGTGAGGTACTTCTGTGGCCTTTCCAGCTGCTACAGATGTCTTGTGAGGTACATTCCAAAAGGGGCATTGTACTCTATAATGGGTCTAATGAGTGTCGAGTAGAGGGGAACAATTACCTCTTTTTTCCTGGATGAGAACCCTTTTATGATGAGGTGTGCCACGTAGAGGACTTCCTGACTACTGTGGCGACAGTCAAGTGGGATAAGCTGATTTTTCTAATGCAACAAGTTGGTTTGGGATTACCTGATTTGAAGTGATATTTGAGAACTACAGAGCTATACATTTAAGGCTCCTATATATAGCACAAACAGAAAGCTATCATTCAAAGCAAGCTATACAATGCTTCACTAACAATGACTGAATAGAAGATTATAAGTGATGTATAATGTTTGCAACTGAAAATATGTCAATAATGGTTTGTTTTCATTTATATAAATGTATGATAGCCTATGTTTTAAGTGATAATTCAATGAAAATGTTTCTTATTGTCAGTATGGTTTGTTTTTGTTTATATAAATGTATAATTACCTAAGTCATAAGTCATAATTAAATAAAGATGTTTCTTGTTTAAAAAATGTGCACTGTTGCACTCGTGTGTGTCATCTGTGTACACATATACATACATATATATATATATATATATATATATATATATATATATGTACACAACAGCATATACTCAAATATGTTTGTGTATGTATGTGTATGATTATAGTTTTACTGATTACTATTCATTGCCATTTTCCAACAGCCGATTAACAGAAGAGTACAGATGTGCAGGTTAAACTTACCATAACAGTAGATATTTGAGTGATCACTGCTGCAGTAGCCTTAGCTATATGGATTATATCTTGCTAAAGATATAACAGATGGCCAGCTTCTAAAGCTTCAGAGCACCTTCCATGCATCCAAACTTTCAGGCAGCTTGAAATGAGCTGACTAAAAGAAAAGCTTGGGAGCAAAGCCCTTCAGAGCTCTCCTGTCAGCTAAGCCCTGAAAGGAGAAGGTTAGGAATAACAAAAAATAAAAGCCCATATCCTGGCATAAAAAAAGAACACTAAAATCAAGTGGGTGGAGGGTGGGAGGGAGCAGTTACTGCAGCACTGATTATTTGAACATCTATTGTTACGGTAAGTTTAACTTACACAACTGTACTATGTTCATCACATCAATCACTGCTGCAGAAGTCCCTGGAGAATGGTCCTAGCAAAGCTTGATCTGGACCTAGAGAAGAAATCAAGTTTATAGTGCTTTGTAAATGTATGTACAGAAGACCAAGTAGCAACTTCTAGAATACTCCTAGAATTCAACCTTTTCCAAAAAGCCATAGATGAAGACAAGACTGCCTAGAATCATATTGTTATGCTACGTATAACAAAAGGGAATAGCCTCAGACAACCATTTGGAAATAATCTGTTTTGAAACAGGTCATCCCTTCTTCTTACCTTCACAAGAAATAAATAATTGATCCAAAGATCTGAAAGACTTAGTTCTGCCAAGATCATATCTGAGTTGTATGTGGACATCTAAGGTAAGGAGTATCTTTTTTCCCTAATTTTTAGGTTCAGGGAAAAAACAGGAAGATGAACAGTTTGGCATAAAGTAAACTTGGATACCACTTTTGGCAGAAAATAAGAATTAGTTCTCAAAGAAACAACGTCCCTATGGAAAATGAGAAAGGGTTGACTCACCATAAGAGTTTGCAATTCAGATACCCTTCTAACACAAAATTAAGATTTAAAGGAGGGGCCATCAGTTTTCTTGAAGGTTTCTTGTGCAAAACCCCTTTCAAGGAAATCTTGACATGACTGCATTGAAAGCTGAGTATTCATGAGCAGACATACTGAAGTGACCAATAAATGAACCTTGACAGAGAAGTAAGAAAGGCCATAGGATAATAAGGCAAACAAATACCGTAAAAAACAGACAACAGCTAGCCCTGAATGGGTGCTGGTTATGTTGCTGGTACCAACTAGAAAACCTTTTCCATTTGCTAATATATTATTTTCTTATAGCAGGCTTTCTTGCTTCCATTAGTACATACTGTGCATCCTCAGTAAAAAGGTGCCTGAATGGAATTAAGATCCTATCAGGCAGTCAAATGAAATTGATTGATGTCAGGGCATATCACACAACCCAGTTCTTATGGTGTATGTCCAGTCTGTGAGGAAGCTTGAGGTAATTCACCCTGGCCATTTCCAATATAAGGGAAAACCACTGTTGCATGAGCCAGAAGGGAGTCACCACAATAATCTTTGGGGATTCCTTCTGAACCTTCAGAAGTATCCTGGATATTACTGGAAAGGGTGGAAATGCATATAGGAACATTCCTGTCCAGGGGAAAGAAAAGAAAAGGCATCTGTCTTCCAGGCCTTCTTGCATGGAGTCCTGGAACAGAATCTTGCCAGTTGGCTGTTCAGAGAGGAGGAAAAGAGGCCAACTTGAGGAACTTCCATAGAAGGATGAAATCTTGGAAGACCCTCCTGTCAGCCAAATAGTTTTGATCTGATGGAATACAAGATGCCCACAGAATGAGGTTATTCTGAGAAGCAGTATCTCAAGATAACTGGTTCCTCCTTTCTTGTTGATATACCACATAACTGTGGTATTGTCTGTAACCACTTGAAGAGTTCCTGTGGACCAAAGATAGTTCAGATAGTTGAGTGTCTTAATAACAGCAAGCATCTTTTTGATATTTATGTCCCTGCATATCCTTGGTGTCCTACATCCCTTACACTCTTATCCCTCCCGAGAAAGCTCCCCAAGCAAAGTCCAAAGCATCTGTGTTGACTTACTGCTTTGAAGTAGGGAGGGAGAAGGGGAGACCTGTATTTAAGGATATCTTTTGTCTCCACCAAAAGACTTCTCTTCTGACAAACCTCAGCATGAGTGAAATGAACACTAATGTACCTGTCTTTCACCCAGCAAGGGGGTGTGGACCCCTTGCATTATCTAATTATCGACAAGGGATTACTGTACTCAAACAGAAAGTTACTTTGGATTTACAGCAGTTTCGAGAGGTCTTCCCAGCTGCAAAAGGATGTTCCTGTGCAACAGCCTAATGATGGGATGAGCTAGAGTATGGAATAGAACCATTTTAATGGCTCTACGGAATTGAAAGGACACCAACCGCATATTTTCAGCATCCCTAATATGAGTAACTGGTTGGACACTGGGCTCAAACTGGGAACAGATTCGGGCAAGGGAAGAGACTCTTTAGATGCTAAACTGAATGAATTTGATTATAAACTGTTTAAATATAAAAAGTTATAATTAGAAAATATTTATCTCATTGAATGTATCAAAAGGAAATAAATGCCAAAGGGGCTAAGACTCTAGAGGTACCCAATGGGGTTAAAGAGCAACTCCCCACTACATTTAGAACTTTTAAAATTTTTTGATAAAATTGGTTGTGAATTTTTAGTGATTTTGGTGAGGCATAATAATAAGAATATTGAAAGTTTAGCTAGGAACTGAGCTTTTTGGATATTGTTGTTAAACAAGACATGAATTATGAAGGAATAAAATATGAATATTTATGAATCTTTAATAGTATTGAAAAATACATGAGTAGAACGTGAGCAAATAAAATCAAGAAATTGCAAAGGAACAATTCTGATTATTCTAAGGGTTTAGCATACCCCACCGCACCAAGTTCCCAGGTATGGGGGAGGAGGGGGAAGATGAATGTTTATTATGGAGATTCAGTCGATAATCATGACATACAACCCAATACAAATGACTATTCAGGGCATAACGGTGAGGACCAAAGGGATTTACAGCCTCCCCTTAGAAGATCTGAGTGTATTATAGACAGACAAAATAAACAAAGGAAATTACAACCAAAGGAGCAGCTGGTTTTTCACACACCTTTACATGGGAACCAATGAAAAACATGGTTGTGAACTCATCCCCCTCAAAACAACCAATGAATTTACAAACAACACAGGGCCAGGAACTGATATCATGGAGCATAATTCTGGGTTGTGCTAAGTGGCATAATATTGTAGATGTCCCTTTTAATATAACAGTTGGCCAGGATGTTCAGGTAGAATTGGACAATATAGTTCCACCTACATCTAATTTGACTATCATGAAGAATTACAATGTGATTTTTGTGTTTATAACTTCTCTGGAACTCCAACTGATTCAAAAATTGCTGAACTGTTATCTAGGGGAATGACTTTCATTCCAACTATGAGAGCAACTTTGACTAATACATTAATTGATTTGAAAAGGTTTGTTAGAAAATTGAATCTGTTGATTCACGATGGTGGGGGTATCTTGAATAACGAATGTAAAATACCTAGTACCTACAACCTGCTCTTACATCCAGCTTTATTATTATTCAAGAAAGTGTGAAAAACTGGATTTCCGGAATGTGTGGTTTTAAAAATGGAAATTTGACAGAGGATGAATTTTCTCTGTTGCAATATATAAAAAAGCAGAAGATAAGAATTATGAAGCCAGATAAGGGTGGTGGGTTGGTCATTATGGATATCCATGATTACAAGAACAGAATGATTGACAGATTACAAAAGGATACTTACAAATTGGTTTCTAAGAATCAAGTAAATGGGGCTTATAGGAAAGTTTATGGCCAACTGCAAGATTTGTTCATTGAACAGAATATAACTATGGAGATGTTTAATCATTTTAATATGGTTTCCCCTATTATGCCTGCAATTTCTGGAGTACCAAAAATACATAAAAATTTGGGGAACCCACCTTTACGCCCCATAGTAGATGGTAGAAATTCTTTGATATTTCCTTGGGCAAAATTTTTGGATAACAGGCTTAATCCTATTCGGAAAGGGAATGCCATATCTATAAGGATTCTTGGAATTTTCTAAAATGTATTAGGAATATTGAGTTTAATCAAGATGATAGATTGGTAGCTATAAATGTCAAAGACTTGTACACAGTAATTTTCCACAGCCTTGGTATACAATGGGTAGTTGATTTTTTTTAATTGAGAAGGGAGTTCCTCAAGCCCAGGTCAATTTAATTGAAGAACCTTTCAAAAAACTACTATATAATAATTTTATATATTTTGAAGGGATCCCCCCTGTGTGGCAGAGTAACCTCGTTATGGCCCAGTGTGAAGACAAGTATATATTTGGGAGCAAATACAATGAGTATATGAGAACATACACTCAATATTTGGATGATATATTTATCATATGGAAGGCAAATGAGGAATGTCTTAAGGAGTTCATCCAATACATTAATGGAAGAACAGGCTTTTTGAAGTTTTCATACAAAACAAATATAGAGAAAAAGGCTTACTTGGACATCCTCCTGGAGAGGGATAGGTGTAATGGTAGATACAGTTCAAGGATTTTTAGAAAAGAGACATATTGCAATTCTTTTTTTATATTTTTCTAGCTCCCACCCTTATCACCAAAGGAAATATGTGGTGAAGGGTCAACTTGTCAGGGCCGCAAGAATGGTATCTTTGCATGACCATTTCAATGATGAATGTCAACTTTTGGTTAATATGTTTAAAAATAAGGGTTACCCGCTGTCTCTTTTGCATGAACTTGTGTTAGATGTTTCAAATAAAAGACTGAATGGTTATTTTAAGCCCATTCTCAGGGTAGATGGGGGGGACAGATTATAATAATGATGCTATTATGGTCAACCAAACGAAATATGAATCCGCCCTACTGACTTTTCTACTAATTTTATCATTGATTTTAATTATGATTCTAGAGTAATAAAATGGGTCCTTAATAAGAACTGGACTGTAATTATGGAAGACAGGGTTGTTCAAGATAAATTAGAGGAAAGCCCTTCAATTTTCTGTAGGGGGTTCAACTTCAAATCAATTATTGACAATACCAACTCCAAGCACAAGGTTTCGGAAGAACAGATGCCCAAATGTGGAAGATGCCCCTTTTGCAAATATATATATGTGAAGGAAGGACGTTCAGTGTAAGGGATTATGAATACAGGGTACAAGGAAAATTTTACTGTGAAACAAGGGGAGTGGTTTACCTAGCACTATGCCATGACAGCTCATGCTTTTATGTGGACAAAACTGAGCGCCATTTAAGGGACAGGATTTATGAGCATATATATATATATATATATATATATATATATATATATATATATATATATATATATATATATATATATATATATATATATATATATATATATATATAAAATATTAAGAGAGGTAAATTAGCAAGTGCTTTGGCAAAACATGTGCAAGTAAATTTGGACCATAACAAACTCAAAAACTCCTTCGGTTGCCCGAAATGGACTGAAACAGAAAAATACTGCCACAGCAACCAAGTGAAATACACCGAAAATCAGCCACAAAAACAAATAGACGTTTTAGCACTTTCTTCCACTTTAATTTCACATGGACTTCTTCAGAAAAACCAGGATGCCTCCCTACATCCTGGTTTTATACTGATTAAACAGGAAATGATGTTGTTGTATATTGATAACAATGGTGTTACATGTTATATTTTGAAGTGAGAAGATCATATGAAAAAATTCGTGAATTTATCTACATATGTTTATCCTAAAACTTACATTGTTTAAAAAAATACATATGTATTTAATGGTTATGATATAACCATTATCATTGAAACACAGTCTTAAAATCTGTTTTGACTCCTATGTTCAAACAATATGTTTTGAAACATATATTCAGTTGTAGTTCAGTTACTTTAAAATCACTTGTTGATCATTTAAAACAATACGTTGAAATAGTATTGATTATTTATATACATCACAAGATCTCAAATTATTCTTGTTTGAATCTATTTTTACAAATAAAGTGTTCGACTTGTTTGTTTGATGACTCAATGCTCCCTCGCAACCAAGCGAGTTAGTGTTATGTTCAATGATGTACAATAATGCACATGCTCCCATAGCTACCCCCAAATCTCCCGTAGGAAGTGAGTGCAACCTTTTGAATGTGTGCATTAGTTTTTTAACTTGAACACTCCCGTGTAACTGATGCTACCACTATGATAGTGTTGTAGTCAGGAAAACCTGGGGCGTGTGACCTCACACCTGAAATAACCAACGACAACCGCATCGTGGGAAACGAAACCCTAGGAGTGGACTCTCTAGTGTGAGTCTTCTGCCACCTGCCCAACAGGGTGACATACAGAGAACTCACATTACCAAAAACAGGAGTCTCTAGAGTGTGTGGGAGTTCCATCAGAATAAACACACTTCTGCTAGCACTAACTAGCGGCATTTGGGAATTGGTCTCGATGCATGGTTAGGGTTTTCTTACCGTGCATCTTTGGCCAACAGGTGGGTGGGTGCATAAGGAAGTTGGTGGGCCTGTGGGCAGGTGGCAGAAGACTCACACTAGAGAGTCCACTCCTAGGGTTTCGTTTCCCACGATGCGGTTGTCATTGGGTATTTCAGGTGTGAGGTCACACGCCCCAGGTTTTCCTGACTACAACACTATCATAGTGGTAGCATCAGTTACACGGGAGTGTTCAAGTTAAAAAACTAATGCACACATTCAAAAGGTTGCACTCACTTCCTACGGGAGATTTGGGGGTAGCTATGGGAGCATGTGCATTATTGTACATCATTGAACATAACACTAACTCGCTTGGTTGCGAGGGAGTATTGAGTCATCAAACAAACAAGTCGAACACTTTATTTGTAAAAATAGATTCAAACAAGAATAATTTGAGATCTTGTGATGTATATAAATAATCAATACTATTTCAACGTATCGTTTTAAATGATCAACAAGTGATTTTAAAGTAACTGAACTACAACTGAATATATGTTTCAAAACATATTGTTTGAACATAGGAGTCAAAATAGATTTTAAGATTGTGTTTCAATGATAATGGTTATACCATAACCATTAAATACATATGTATTTTTTTAAACAATGTAAAGTTTTAGGATAAACATATGTAGATAAATTCACGAATTTTTTCATATGATTTTCTCACTTTAAAATATAACATGTAACACCATTGTTATTAATATACAACAACATCATTTCCTGTTTAACCAGTATAAAACCAGGATGTAGGGAGGCATCCTGGTTTTTCTGAAGAAGTCCATGTAAAATTAAAGTGGAAGAAAGTGCTAAAACGTCTATTTGTCTTTGTGGCTGATTTTCGGTGTATTTCACTTGGTTGCTGTGGCAGTATTTTTAAATTTGGACCATACTTTTAGATACATGTTAACAGAAAAGGTGGGGGTTGGACCAAGTGTGGCCCCATGGAATTTGTATTTAGAGAAAAAGAAGCTACTATGGCAGATTAGATTAAATGCCTATAACTGGCCTGGAATAAATTATTATTGTTCAATGCATTGTTTATTGAAGTTAAGATCAATGTCTAGATAATACTGAGTACCAGATAGTTTGAAGGGTGTTACAATTAAGTTTTATCTGAAATGGATGTTAGCAATGTTGAATGGTAATTTTTTAAATAAATTTCTTTCTTACTACATGATAGTTATGTTATATTTATGCTGGATTTAACCAAAATATGTTAAATAGTTTTTTAATAATTGAGGGAACCACTATTTATTTATTTACTTGTGGTTTCATAAGGAGGATGTGTTTTTGTACCTTTATGTTTTTAAAGAACTGTGTCCGCTGAGTTTAATGAATAAGAGGATGGACAGATGATATCATTATTATAGTAGTTTTTGACTGGTGCATGAGCCGATATTTAAAAGATGATTGAAGAACTCCATATTAAGAAGTTTAAGTGGACAAAAGCGCTTATGACAGTTTTTAACATATTTTGTTTTGTAAAGCATAATAATGTCTAAATAGCTGGTGGTATGTTCTTTTCAGTCATATTTCTTATTTTTTTTTAATCAGTAAACCTCAGCAATGGGTTTTGAAAAGATAAAAGGTAATGATTCTGGGACTAAAGAGATTTCAGATACTATCATATCTTTCTCATATGAAGTCTTACTATGGGTATCATGAGAATCATTTATGCCATAAGACCCAAAAATCTTGAGGTATCCCCTTCACAGTGATCAAAGTCTGAGTCAAAAAACCTTAAGAACAAATCCAGATAAAGAAATATTTTTTCCTGTGGAAGAAAAACTCTTTGAACTGAGCTGTCTAGTTGACATCCCAAGAACACAGTACTGTGTCAAGGAGTCAAGAAAGACTTCTGAATGTTCTCTTGCAATCCAAGCTTGTGTAAAAGATCTCTCACTCAAGGGAGAGATTTCTTCTGACACTTTGAAAAAGACTCTGCAAAGATAAGCAGGTTATCTAAATATGGAAAAATGTGGATACTCTGTAACCTGCTATGAGCTGTAACTGGAGCTAGACATGTTGTAAACATGCTTGGGGCAGTGGATAGTCCAAAGGGTAAAGCACAAAACTAACAATGTGATCCAGACACATAAAACTTTAAGAGAAGCCTGAAGTCTGGATTAAAAGGGAAGTAACGATAAGTAACTTTTAAGTCTAGTGTTGCCAGGAAACTTGAAAATGGAAGAAGAGGTAGCAGGACGTGAAGTGACATCATTTTGACTTTGGGCACCATCACAAAGGTTTAGGAAAGAAACTGGTCTCCAATAATTTTCTTTCTTTGGCACTAGGAACATAATTGAATAAAAATCCGTCCTCCCCTGGAAAGGAAAAACTAGTTCTATCACTCCTTTTGATAGCATGTGATGAAGAACCAATGGAAATAAAACTCTGATCAGGAGGATGTGGAATGACCTCCTGGGAAGGAGAAATTCCTTCCTACTACCATGTGTAACCTTGATGAATGATTTTCAGAAGCCATTCATCTGAAACAATATATTACCAAAGAGAACAATGGAGATTCAGATTTTCTGGAAGAAAAAAGGGGCCAGGGTGGTGAGGACTCACAAGGTCTCTTGAGCAGTCATTCAAACCTGTTGGACTGTCCTTGGTTTTGGAAGGTTTGAGACTTTTTTTTGGAACCCTCTTACCTTTTCTTCTTAAATGTCTGTTTACCTCCATTTCTGGGGGGACTATTTATTCTATTTTTTGCCAAAATCAGATGTGGACATAGAAAATCCCTTGAAAATTTTGGAAAATGGGGACTGAAAAATCAACTTGTCACTTTTGTCACACTTACTGATCACCTCTGCACCAGAGGGGTCAAACATTTAATCTCTGTCCAAGGGAGAATTTAAAATCTCAGTTTAACATCATCTGGGAGGTTCTGAGAATGCAGCAATGCAAATCTCTTTAAAATAGTACTACTAGCCATAGCCCTGAAAGACGTACTAAAAGAGTCATACACACACTGTAAACAATGAGTAGTGATGACCTGTGCAATAGAAGAAAATAAATTATTCAAAGAAGATTTTTTCTCACATGAAGAAACCATGGATAAAACACTCCTTACACTTTCACAATTTGTCTGAACAAATGTTTAACATATGAGCTTGACAATTCAAAATTCTGAAAATCAATGTCACAGAAGTATACACTTTTTCCCAAACCTTTCAACAATGTTCCCATTGTTATCAGAAAAAGTAAGATTGGGATTAACTAACTGCTTAGCAGCAGTGAGTCAACTAAAGCTATAGTTGCTGTGTCAGGTTTAGGAATAGCTTGTAAAAATGTAAAAGAATGAGGAAATTTATACATCCTATGCCTTTTTAGGGGCAGTTGACTGACTATCAGGAAAACTGTAGGCAGTAACAGACACATCCTCTGAAACAGACAGAACAGGAGGAATGGGTTCTAGAAAATCCTTCTGTAACAACTCATACTATTTTCTGACGGACTGAAAAAATTCACTGCTCTTACGCTGAAAACACTGGCCTGGCATGTTCTATCAACAGACTCAGAAAAACAGAAAGGGAAAGCCCCACAGGGAGAATCAGAAACTGAGCTCCTCTCTGAGTCTGAATCAGAAATCTGAAGAAAAAAAACTGTATCCACCCCTGCATTTTCCTCTTCAGATTCGGAATCTTGAATCTCATCAACAAAAGAGGAATCCCTCTTTCTTTTGCAAGAAGGATCTACACCCTGAATTAAACCCTAAGCCAGACCCAATAAACTACTCCTATACACAGAAATTGAGGAGGAGGAGATACATGCATGTTTTTTCTGTCTCTTTATGACAGGGAAAATGGAGCCAACCCTGTTACCAATGGCAGCAGCAGCTTCCCCAGGGAAGGACACCACATTTAGAGAGAACAGGAAAACCTTCCTGGGTCAGACCCAGTAAATAACTTCTATCCAAAGACAAATGAGGAAGAGTTGATACATCCTTAGGTTTCTGTTTCTTTTTGACAGGAAAAATGGGGCCAACTGTGTTACTAATGGCAGAAGCAGCTTCCCCAGGGATAAGCAGAGTATTCTGGCACAAGTGGGAAAACTTCATTGTTCCCTCTTCCAGGACTGACAAGACTGTCTCTCCCTTGTCCACTGAGGAGACTCAAATAGCTGCAGAGTACATACCTAACCCCCAGCACATAGTGACTGTAGATGCTGCATTAGAGGGATCTGAGATAAAAAATGAGTGGTCTGAGATACAAAAATGGCCACCCACCTGCAGCTGATGCAAACTGCCAATCTGCTGTAGTGACAAAGGGTGTTTGCTTAATTTTTTTCTTTTTGTGGCTGGAAGAACGACCGACCAAGGGACTGGTAATCTGTTCCATGGTCAAGTAAAAAATGGTGCCTCTTTTATAGTAGACACTATTGTAAATAGTTATTTTAGTTGTTGTTTATTATTGTTCTTTTAGATATGTATATTTGTTTTATAATATTTCTATTATCATATATTAATGTTTTGCTGTTAAAATTTTCAATAAAAACAGCTGAGAAAAAATGGTGCCTCTTTCTTGGGGATGACATGCAGCAATTGTCAGTTAACACTACCAGTCCACATAAGTTACTTTTTTGACAGAAAAACACAGTGAAAGTATTTTAAAACACTATGTCAGCCCCAGAAAAGTAAAATAAATACAATTTCTCCACAGGAAAAAAAATGTTTTCAGTTAGTTTACACCACTTTTAAATTGTCAGAAAAAAATGAGCACTTCATTTAAAATTATGTAACAGTCTCGAGAGTCCATTAAAACAACACTCCTAGCTTTACAATAACTTTCCTGAAGAGAAAAGTAATAAAACATCAACAAAATTAAGAAAACGGAAGTCCCCCCCCCCAAAGGGAACTTATCTGCCCGGCAAAGGAAAGCAAAAGCCAACCGTTGATCCCTGAAAGCCTCAAGGAGCGTACTTTTCAGCAGCAGTAAACCTCTGAAGGGTTTCACACCCAAACCTGTCTTTTATTCAGCTCATGCTGCCTGACAGTTCAGGCACATGGTAGGTGCCTTGAAAGTTTGGAAGCCAACTGGCTGATATATCCTTGGCAGGATATAACCTATATATTTAAGGCTACTACAACAGTGATCAACATAATGAACATTAGTGTTTGATTAAATCAATGGACATTCGAAAAATAACACTTTCTATGAACAGCTTTAGGAGCTTTGCCCTCCCACCTCCCCAACACATAACCATTGCAAGGAGTATCCCATCACTCCCATTTGAATTATTCCCAGTCTACAATGCTCTATCTTGGGAAAAGCAACAATTCCCTTGAATTAATGAATTATGTTACACAAAGAAGTAGGAAAACATAATCTGACTTTGTTGCACTCAGGCATAAGAAATTACAAATACATGTGTGTGTGTGTGCTTAGAAACACATACACACACACACACGCACAAGAACACAAACACACACACACAAACACACACATACATCTATATCTGCACACATACACATAAGAAAACATACTGATAAATGGATTTCTACTACCTTGAAATCTTTAATCTGATCCATTACTGTTGAACACATGGTAATAATTGGATTATCCTTCTTTTCTTCTTCCTGTTTTCGATCAGTAGTTCTTCTGCGGGATGCTGATTTTTGTCTCTCTTGTTCTTCCTTTTTCTGCTTTTGCTGGAAAAATTTCAGCATTTTGTAGATTTCTCTGAAAAACTCATCTATTTCTGCTTCCATGATTTCACCATTCAAATCTGAAAAGGCCCCATCCATCCATCTAAAATAAAAAAACAAAACATAACTCAACAATATCCAAATATATATGTATAGTTATATGCATATGTATATGTATAATATATATATATATATATATATATATATATATATATATATATATATATATATGTATATATATATATATATATATATATATATATGTATATTTGCATATATATATACATATATATATATATATATATATATACACACACACACACACACACACATACATATACACACACACATATGTGCATATATGTGTGTAAGTGCGTGTGTGTGTGTATGTATGTATGTATATATATATATATATATATATATATATATATATATATGTGTGTGTGTGTGTGTGTGTGTGTTTGTGTGTGTGTATATACACTCACACACCAACAAAAACACTTAAAACATTTAAACTTCTAAAATATCATTACCATTGTCATTCTTAAAAACTCAAGTTTAGGAAAAAATGGGCATCAGAAAATGCAGTTGTGTGATAACACTCACCATATATAACAGATACAATCTTATTATATCAGTTAATCCAAGACAGATTCATCCTTTCTGCCAATCAGAATCTGGCAAATTTCCTTGAAGATTGCATATTTTAGTATTTATGCACTCTTTATCAATACATACTGTGCAGTCAGCCTCTGACAGTGTAACTGTGCATGTCTTTTGACCAACCAATCTGCTCTTGAGTTCAAGCAAGCATTTTCTGTAAATCAAGAAATAACAATGCAATTTATCACCAACACTGCTAATATGTAATATAAAGGTATATACTTACTTATTTAAATAGGAAGACAATCCACCCACAGGGGAAATGTGACAGAGTGTTTCTGACTTATCAGGAAAGGTCTCCTCATAGAGCAAGTAACATAGTAAGAACACATCTGTTCCATTTAACCTGGAGAGTCCTTCTCAATGAGTCCTTGGATGAGATGTCCTTCAAGAAGTAACCACTAAGGACAGGGAAGCAATGGTCTATCCCAAAGACCAAGTTCAGCTACCTGAATCCTGAAGTACAGTCGTGCCAAAGGAAGCCTAACCCTTTCAGCTGTGGTTGAGACAATATTATTTGGCGAAGTTGTGCATCAACAACCAAGTAGTCAAAGAGCAAACATCTGCAATGAAGACATTTCTGATGCAAGTACTGAAGTAGCCAACTTAGGTATAAGGGCTGAGGAGGATTAGTAACTGGCAATGAAATCAATGCATTTAAGGAGCACAATGTGCTGCGACCTGTCATGGTGATCAGACATGTGAAAATGTCAGACACTCACCCAGGCCAGGAATCTTAGTTTCAACCAGAACAGCACTGACTTAAAGTTTTAGACAAGAATGAATGTTAAGTTGTCAATCTCGCCTTCATTCTTGCTTGATGGCGAGAACTCCTTTTACCAGCTCGAGGCAGCCCCATATCCCATGATGCAAGGCAGTAAGTACCTAGATCGGAGGTCTTCTTTACCAGCTCCTGGTAAGTTTTTCACTTTGTGAGTTTTAAGCCCTTTTTATTAAAAACCTTGTTTTGATAGTTTTAAACTTATATATTACCTTTTCTGACAGAAATCCCTGTCTCCTTTAATTTTTGTTAGTGTATCTTAAAAACCCTTCCCATCCCCTGTTAGGGTGTGTGTATTGGTTTTGTAGAATACCTTTTGGTATTTATTTAAGTTAATTTTGACTGGTGTGTGTGTGTGTTTTTGGCACCATGTCAAAGGAGAGGGTCTCAGGTTTTAAGAAGTGTGACTCGTGCTGTCAGAAGATGTCTCTGACAGGCGGTCACACTTCTTGTATTGTCTGGGCCCTCTTCACCTGCAGGACTCCTGTGCTATTTGTCACTCCTTCAGCCAGAGAGTCCTGCAGGAGAGATAACAAACTGGTTCTTAGGGGCCTTCTTAAGCCGGAGGGCTCTCGGCTAAGTCGGCTCCATCAAAACCAGCAAGAGTTTCCAAGGCCCAGGCTTCTGTTCCTAAGCCTGCGGCCTCGGCTCCGACTCGTCGAGATCGCTCGGCTGGAGCCGATTCTGGCACTCGGCACCGATGGCTATCGGTGCATGTCGGCTCGATGGCTCCGACACCCATGTGGCACAGGCATCGGTGTCGGCTCGGGCGGCCGACACCGTTACTTTGGTGGCTGTATCGGCTCTGGCTGGAGCGATTCTGTCGGCTCCGAAGTCGGCGCCGACAGGATCTGTAATATCGGCTCCGATGGCTCATTCCAGGAAGAGGTCGAGGTCTCCTTCCTTGGAGCCGATACTTTCTTCTATCGGAATGGAGCCATCGGAGCCGATCTTCAAGGTCATCCAGGTTGTCAGATCATGACCTAGAGTGGTCAGTAGATTACTCAAGTCACAGGTACTGGCCCAAATGTTACACAGTCCGTCTCAGCAGGCGACTGTTGGTCCATACCCGTTACAGTTCCTCCTTCAACTCTACCCCAGAGTTTGGAGTTGGAGTCTTCGGGCATGGTTACTGCTACGGCTGGAGGACGGATACCCCTTCTGTTCCTTCAGCCTCTACTCTTATCTCCTCTTCCTTAGAGGATTCGTGGTCGGGCTTCCATGGTCTCCTCCGAGGGTGAGTGGCATCGGACCCTTGTCCGAGCCCGCTCTTCCCTTGGAGCCTCGGGTGAGCTCGGCTCCGACATCTGCCTCGGAGACTTCCCTTCGGTGGTCGGAGTTCCTAGCTCTTGGGCGGGTTCTCTCGGACCTGCCTGGGAGGGAGCATTCGAGGTAATGAAGAGTGTACTGGCCACTGGTATCAGTCAGCAGTCTGTTCCCGTAGCTCCTCCCTCGATAGTACCTGTTGACATCTCTGCCACTTCTCTTGCTACAGGAACCAGAGATCCTTCGCCTCAGGTTTCCCCATTGGGAATTTCCCTTCTCCTGATGCTTGGGAGATCCTCCTAGGAAGAGGACTTGTAAGAGGAAGCATGTAGACTCGAGTCTGTCACTTGGATACTGACTTTGATGAGTCAGAGGGATCCCTAGATCCCCTCTGAGGATGTCTCCTTCTCAGACATCCTAGAACTTCTGAAACAGAGGGAAACTGGCCCACCAACAATCCCTCTGAGGATGAGTCAGTATACCTAGAGGCGTTTGGATCTCGGCCCTCCACCTCCTGGGTGTCTCGCCTTTCGACCCCCTTATGCAGGTTATTGCGGCGTGGGCAGCTCCTGACTCTGTAGAGCCAGTCCCTAGGAGGCCTTCAAAATTCATCACTGCCCAGTGACAAACAATTCCTTACCAAGGGTGTCGCTGATGCCATGGTGGTGGCTGCGGCCACCAAAAGGAACTTGCAGATCCTTCCGTGCCGTCCATCCTCCTAATAAGGACTCTAGGACCATGGATCGGATGTTTTCCTCAGCGACCTTTGCTACTGAATTATCTTTGTCACTTCACCAGACTCCAGAGATATCCTGAAGGAGCTGGGAGAAGTAGTTCAGGATCCTACAGCTGCAGGGGCTCAAGAAAAGATTGCTTCAGCTAGGAACCCTCAATTCCATTGCTAACTCCTCCATGCGGCTAATATCTTATGCTGCGGATGGGAGCACAGGTGTGGCTCATAGGCGCCAAGCCTGGATGCGACTATGTGATTTTGCGGATCCCTTTAAGGCGTCCTTCACAAATTCTCCCTTTGATGGGTCAGCTTTGTTTGGCCCTCAGGTGAAGGAGACCTTGACCAGGTGTGAGCAGGACGGCAAGACTCTTTCTGCTGTTGGAGTCCGTTTTCCACCTTCTAGGCCTTATCCCAAGGGACAGAAGGGTGGGAAGATGTGGTTCCGTAAATCCCAAGGAGTCACGCCGGATTCACGTGGTCAGTTTACCCTAGAGGCAGAGGGATAACAACACTAGAGGCAGAGGGGTCCGAAGAACCAAGGAAACAGGGAGCCTCTCTCTGATAAGCCCTTTCAACATCCCTGAGGTGTTGCCCGGCTGTCCCTCCTTGGAGGCAGTCGGGAAGATTATCACTGTACCCAGAAGCCTGGCATTCCCTCACTCAAGACAGATGGGTACAGTCGATCATATCCAAGGGTTACATAATTCCTTTCGAGGAAAGTCCCTTCCCTCAAGTTCCCTTCCAGATGTACCAACGGTCTAAGGGAAATTGCAGAGTTAGAAATCGCAAAACTACTGCAAAAGAGCCATTCAGCCAGTTACAATAGACCATTCAGAGCCGGAATCTACTCAAGGTTCTTTTGGTCCCCAAAAGACGGGAGACTGGAGACCAATATTGGATCTCAGCAGACTCAACAAGTCTGTCAGGAAGACAAGATTCGAATGGTCACTCTTCAGTCAATTCTGCCCTTCTTACAGAAGGACAACTGGATGTGCTCAATAGATCTTCAGGATGCGTACTATCACATCAAAATTCACAGACGCTCCAGGAGATTTCTCCGCTTTCGGCTGGGGTCCAGTCACTTCCAGTTCAGAGCCCTGTCCTTTGGTCTCACTACAGCCCCCAGAGTGTTCACCAAATGCATGGCAGTGGTCACGGCTCACCTGAGACGTCAAGGATTCCAGGTGTTTCCGTATCTCGACGACTGGCTCCTGTCAGCCACCACCAGGCATCAGCTTATACAAGCCAGGGATTACACAATAGACCTTTGTTCTCATTTAGGCATCTCAATCAACTTGAAAAGTCATCCTTATCGCCCTGCCAGTCTATTACCTTCATAGGCGCAAACTTAAACACTGTTCGGATGTCAGCTACCCTTACAGAACAAAGAGTTTCAGACATTCAGACTCATGTCAGGATCATTCTGGCCAGCAAGAAAGTACAGGCCAGAATGGTTCTAAAGGTATTAGGTCTCATGGCTGCGGCCATTACTCTTCTTCCCTGGCTCGATTCTACATGCGCCTCCTTCAGTGGATGCTGTTCACACAGTGGTCATACCAGCAACTCCCAATGCGTCACCAGATTCTGGTGACACAGACATGCAAACAACATCTTGCTTGGTGGATCACATCGTCTCAGGTTCACCAAGGCAGGTGCTTTGTACCCCGTCCCGATAGCCACTGTCACCACGGATGCCTCCCTGATCGGGTGGGGGGGCAGGATGGTTCATGGGACGTGGCAACCGTTCGAGTACCATCTGCACATAAATGTCCTGGAGATGAGAGCAGTGCTTTTAACGCGTTGCAAGCCCTCAACGACTTTCTTCCCGTAGGGACAATTGCAGTCCACACAGACAACATGTCTGTAGTTTGGTATATCAACAAACAGGGCGGAACCAAGTCCTACCCCTTGTGTCGAGCGCTCAGACTTTGGCAATGGGCGATCTCCTCTCATCGGTTTCTGGTAGCAACGCATATCCCTGGGAAAACCAACATTATAGCGGACAGATTGAGCAGAGCTATCCTCATGCCTCACGAGTGGTCTCTCAAGCAATCTATAGCGGAAGAGATTTTTCTGGAATGGGGTCGTCCATGTTGCGATCTTTTGCTACTCCCCAAAACAGCAAATGTCCAGATTTCTTCAGCCTCTTCCCTCTATCAGGCCATCCCCAGAGACGCTCTGACCCAGGATTGGCCCCAGGGACTTCTTTATGCCTTCCCTCCATTTCCTCTGATCCCTCAGGTGATCCAGAAAGCTACCGTTTGAGAGCCAAATTGATTCTCATTGCCCCTTACTGGCCTCGACAAGTTTGGTTCCCGTTCCTCCATCATCACCTTTTGGTGCAGCCGTGGCATCTGGACCCAGTGCCAGATCTACTGATTCACCAATCCGGTCAGCTGCACCGGTCAATCCCTTCTCTCAACCTCACAGCATGGTTGCTCCACTTCCTTCCTTAGCCAGGCTTCCTTTGATCTCTAACCCAGTTAGAGACATCATTGTAACTTCACTAAAATCCTCTACCAGGAGGATTTACACAAGCAAATGGAACGTTTCTCTTATTGGGCTAAGGCCCAAAATATTGATCCTTTTACTGCCCCTGTTCAGGCAGTTCTGGACTTTAGCAGAGATTTTTCATGCAGGCTCCTCTTCTTCCACAGTCAGAGTTCAATTGGCTGCTATTTCTAATTTTCATGTCGGGATAGCAGATCATAATATTATGTCCCATAGGCTCTGCAGGGCCTTCTTGAAAGGAATTTTCCTACTAAAGCCTCCAATCAGGAATCCTCCTCCTCAGTGGGATCTAAATTTAGTGCTGACATCCTTGATTCTTCCCCTTCGAGCCAGCTGTTTCTTGTTCCCTGAAATATCTTTCTTGGAAAACTTTATTCCTAGTGGCTATTACATCTGCCAGGAGAGTGTCTGAACTTCATGCTCTTTCGGTTCGACCCTCGTATTTTATTTTTCACAAAGACAGAGTATCTTTGAGAACCAATCCATCCTTTTACCTAAGGTCGCTTCAAAGAACAATCTGAATCAATCCATTGATCTCCTGTATTTTTCCTAACTATTCAGATAGAGCCGAACAAAACTACATTATCTTGGCGTCCACCGTCAGCTTAGATATTATTTGGATAGAACAAAAAATTTAGAAAATCTGATCAACTTTTGTTTCCTATGCAGATAATAAAAAGGCCTTCCTGTTTCTAAAGTGACTTTGTCCAGATGGCTTTCTTCGGTCATCACTGAAATTTACGATCAGGGGAAAACAGCTGTGCTCAAAACCTAAAGCACATTCAACTAGGAGTTTAGCTACTTCTACAGCTTTTCAAGCTAGACTGCCTTTGGACACTATTTGTGCAGCGCCACTTGGGCCACTCCTCACACTTTTGTTTCCCATTACAAATTGGACTTGGCCTCCAGGGACAGAGCCAGTTTTGGCTCTACAGTCCTCAAAAGTTTGTTCCATTCAGCCACCCAGGCTAGAGGTGCTAGGGTCGCGGTCCCATCAAGCAAGAATGGAGGCGTGATTGACAACTTAACATTAAGTAGTTATGTACCTACCATAACGTTCCATGTTAGTTGTCTTCTCGCCTTCTTTCTGCCACCCTCCTTCCCCTGGCCTGGACAGACCTTGTATAAGAAACTATTATGCTACAGCCCATTCAGACCTGGTCCTTTTTCCATTTGTAAGTTTCCTCTTCCTTTGGGAAGTATTTTATGCTTGGTGTTATTGCCCTTTGTCAACAAACGAGATCTGGGTACTTACTGCCTTGCATCATGGGATATGGGGCTGCCTCGAGCTGGTAAAAGGAGTTCTCGAGCTAAAGCAAGTGGGAGCCGAGGATCGGCTCGAACCCATCAAGCAAGAAAGAAGGCGAGAAGACAACTAACATGGAACGTTATGGTAGGTACATAACTTCTTATTTTGCTATATAATTACATTATATTCATAGTATTGATTTCCCCCATATTTTATCCCAGGTTAGAGACCAAACATAAGTAATAGTGTTAGGATAAACAGAATGAAAAAAAGAAGGATCTTAAAATCAAAAAATATGAATGAAATTTGAAAGTTGCAGACAGCCACAAGACCTGTGAACTGTTAATTTGCTGTAAATATCCTAAATGATTTAGAGAACTACAATAAGTTTGAGATTTCCTCAAGTCCACACTTTTCTTTAGATGAATGGCAGAATGAGGAATTCATATGAAGAATAGTTGGGAAAAATCTTCATTTAAATTATTACAGCCTTAGAAAGTGTAGTAACATTTTAAAGTTTTCCATGTTGTCAAATCTTGTATTATGGCCAAGTTTTTTCATATACTATTAGTGTTACAGTTAAGACTATATTAAGAAAATATAATTCCTAAAACCGTTAAATATTTCAGTGAGATAGTTTAATACCAAAATACATCATAGTAGTAGCTGATAGACTAACAGTTATCACAAAGAAGAAACAGAACTGTCTTATTGATATTAAGATACCTGTTAACACAAAAATACTAATAATAGATACATTTATAGAATATAATTCTAAGGGTACTGAAAATAACTATTAATGTCATCAGCAAAAGCTGTAAATGGAAGGATTTATGCCAATAAAGACTAGTAGAAATTGAAAAAAAATGAAGTACGAGTTCAAAGACGGTTTAATGGAGTAACAGGTAATGGCACATGCCCCCCCCCCCCCGTAACACTATGTACCCTCATGAATGTCACAGTCCCTGAAACATTAAAAAGTTAAAAAAAAACACGATCCAAAGTTCTAACCTCCCACATGCAGCATACAAGAAAATAAGGGCAATGCAGTGATTGTTGTGGATCCCATTTTGGAGTCCCAGGAAGAAAGGAAATCTTCTCCAGGTCCCAGGGAATGGCCAGGACATTGGTGTTTATTGCTGAATGGCCCCAACATCATTTGTCTAGAAAATATATATTTCCAATATCTGAAGATGAGTAGACTGTCCCCCCTCAGGCTTCATTCCTCCAGGTCTTTAATGTCAGCCACATCTAGATTAACAGCAACACTATGGCAGACTCTGATTATAACAAGATGATGGAGGCACTCCCTTTAAACCCACAAAAAAGACTGGTCTGGTCCCATTCTCAACAATTAAGTCTTACTAAATTACTGTGATAGCTGTGCATTTATTTTTTTTATTTGCCATCTGAGTGAAAATTGCCTTGGTTTAACTCTAGTGAGACCACAGAAAGAACCTAGCCAGTACAGGCACATAGAACCTTAAATTTCTGTAATTTTGCCACAAATTCCTAGTGCACTTAATAGTCAGTAGATGCCCAAAGAGACTCAGGTTTGCACAGCGCAGTCTGTTGTGCTTCCTGTTTAGACTTGCACTGTTTATTCTTTAGACAAGACTTAGACTGTTCATTTTAGACAGATAGCCCTTCAGAAAATCCACTCCAAATCTTTTAGCAGTACTCTCCCTTCATCCCACATTAGTAAGCATGTGGAAGTAAAAAGTTATGTACTCACCATAATGTTCCATCTGTGTTGTCCATCTTCATTCTTACTCAGCTGAGTTTGGATCAGAGACTCAGATTCAACCTGGCCACTTCTTCCTGACCATAAGATCCTACAACTCTCGAGCTCCTCCCTTTACCCAACCTAACATACCTCAGATTGAATTTGCTCCCCCTAGATATAAGAGGACAGTGGCAGAAAAGAAAAATGGGAAGCTGGAGTTCAAATAAGGAACAGAGGTTCCTATAAAACCCTTAGATATCTTTGGAAGTAAAAAAAAAGGAGGGATTAGGTGGGTGGGGAGTTGAGGAAGGATAATAATGGACAACACAGATGGAAAATTATGGTGAGTACATAATGTTTTAGTCTGATGTTGTCATTTTCTTTCATTCATTCCTCGACTGATGGGACAAAGTCCCTGTCTAACACAACCCTGAGAGGACCCAAGGAAATTTATTCCAGAGCACTGCTGAGCCAAAAGCTGCTCTGTTCTAGAGACCAGATCGAATTTTCTAATGAGCAAAAAAGGTATGTGGATTAGCCCATGTTGTGGCTGCACCAATATCATCCAAGGATGCTCTAGACCACAAAATTGATGAAAATGCCATAGACCTACTGGAATGGGGCCTAAAAGGTTTAGGTAAAGATAAACCCAAGTTTCCATAGACAAAGGTAACACAATCAGTTAATAATTTGGCCAATGTAACTATAGATACTGGATTACCTAATCTGGTAGGAGAAAATGAAACAAACAACTGGTCAGATTTTCTAAAGTCTCTGGTTCTGCAAAGGTAGAAACAAAGTTATCTATGCACATCTAACAGATGTACTCCCTCTCCCTTGTTTGAGAAATTTGCAAAGAGCACTGGGAGATTAATGACCTGGTTAATATTTGAATCAGAAGCTACCTTAGGTAAAAAAGGTTAGCTCATAATGACACCCTGCCCTTGTGAAAAATTAAATAAGGAGCTTTTGAAGGCAGAGGCTGGAGATCAGATACTCTTCTGGCTGACGTAATAGCTACAAGTAAAATGGTCTTCCAAGACAACAATTTGAGGTCAGCTTTGGCCAAAGGTTCAAAGGGAGGTTGAGTTAAAGCCTGACGCATTACATTTAAATCCAAGGTGTAGTAGGGTATTTCAAAGGAGGTCTAAGCAGAAAAGCTCCCTTGAGGAAAGCCCTGCAAAGCTTAGAAGAAGCTAAGGTAGAATTATTTTCACCCAGGTAAAAATTACAAATGGCAGCCAAATGAACTTTAATTGTTGAGAAACTAGCCCCTTAACTGAAAATAGAAGCTAAGAAATCAAGGATAGTTGGGATAGGCACTGAAAAGGGATTCAAGTCTTTGCTGAGGGTCCAAAAGACACATCTTTTCCATTTACTCTTGTAAATCTTTCCAGTAGAGGCTTTATGGGAAGATAGCAAAATGTGCCAGATGGAGAAGGACAGCCTGGGCTGTCTAGCAATCAGTGAAACTAGAGAAGCCATGCAGTCAACTGGAGGCCTGCTATGTCCATGTGAGCTATGTCTGATGGGTAACATAGGAGGTCTGGAGTTGAGTCCAGAATTCAAGGTAGATGTAGAAGACAAGACCAGAGGAATGGGAACCAAATCTGACAAGGTCAAAAGGGTGCAATGAGCATAATTGTGCTCCTCAACTGGACTGTGTTCTGAAGAAACTTTGGAATTAGTTACAAGGGGGGAAAAGCATAAAGGAGACCAGAGGGCCAGTCGTGAACTAGAGCATCTCTCAGTGACTCGCCCGCTGGAGGGATCAGGGCAAAGAACCTGCTGCATTTCTTGTTGAGGACAGATGTGAAAAGATCTCAACATTGGTGGTCCCCATTGATGGAAAATTCTCTCTGCCACACTGACATTGAGAGACCACTCATGAGGCATTAGAATGGATCTTCTTAATTTGTCCACAATCACACTGGATTTCTCCAGGCCTGTGCATTGCTATTAGAAAGTGATTGGAAGAGATCACCCATTGGCATACACTCATAGATTCTTGACAAAGGCAGTAAGATTTGGTTTGTCCTTGTTTGTTGATGTACCAGACTACTGACATGTTGTCCATCTCTATCGCAATTGTCCCGGATGGGGGAATGTCTTGAAAAGCTTGCAATGCTAGGAGTATTGCTCTCATCTCCAGGACACTGATATACGTGTGGGCCTCTATGGGGGGACCACATAACTTGGACCATCCTTCCCAAGCACTGCTCCTCCCCTGAGCTAGGAGGCACCCGTGGTTGTCATGGCCTTGGGGAGGGGAAGAACAAAGAGATGGCCTTCGCAGAGCTAGTTTGAGTGAATTCATCATAAAAAATATCTTTTGCATGCTCAAGTTATCACGATTGGCATGGATAATGGGTAATGTAGAATGGACCATTGAGATGAAAGAGTCCATTGAAGAATTCTCATATGGAACCTGGCCAGCAGGACAAGGATGATGGCTACTGCTGCCATGGAACCCAAAGCCTGTAGTATCAGTCTGGCTGGGAGATGAATTCTGAATCACTTTCTTGACTTGGGATTTTAGAGTGATTACTCGAGTTCAGGGAAGGGAAGCTATCCGACTGACTGTATCCAAATGAGTACTTATGAACTCCAGCGTCTGTGTTGTGAGTTGAGGCTTGTTGTAAATGACTGATTATTTTTAGATGGGAGCACATCTGGAGTAAGTAGCCCCCTACTTGCATCAGTTGATGCCTGTTTGAAGCAGTCAGGAGCCAGTCATTTAGATATGCAAAGACCTGGAATCCCAGCAGTCTCAAGTGAGCTGCTACAACTGCCAAGCATTTGGTGAACACCCCAAGGCTGTGGTGAGACCAAAGGGCAGTGCTCTGAACTGATAAAGACTGGCTACCAGGTGGAAGCATAGGTATCTCCTGGGTGGCATGTTAATTTTGATGTGATAGTACACATCCTGAAGCTGTATAGAGTACATCCAATTGCCGAAGGGACAGAATGGATTGAACTATGATCAACTGAAACTTTGTATACTGCACAAACTGACTTAATTTGCTGAGATCCAGAACTGGCCTCAAGCTCTGTCTTTTTGGCACCAAGAACAATCCTGAGTAAGTTCTGAATCTTCTCTGGTCTAGGGTGACCTCTTGGATGACTCTTGTCTAGCAGATTTGTTTTATCTCTAGAGATGTTGCATCCCTCTGACTGGGTGGAGCACTGGGGAATTTTTTCTGAACTGTTGGAGGGAGTTGGGAAAGTGGCATGATATAAACTCTGGATATAATCTTCTGCACCCATGAATCTTTTGTGACAGTTAACCAGGCTTTCTTGTGCAGGGATAGATGACCCCAGAATGCCTCCAGAGAGGGACAGTCAGGCTTGTAGGGATACATGACCCCAGACTGCCTCCAGAGAGGGAGAGTCAGGCCTCCTCTCAGTCAGGTGGATAGGATCTATCTAAAAAAGAATCGCTAGATCCCTGGTTTTGTGGAGCACCTCTGCCACGAGAGTGGTGTCTTCTGTCCAAGTTCTCCCCTCTGCCCTTGGGGAGCTATGTCCATGTGACTCCTGGAAAGGACCCTGAGACTTTTTAAACCACATCTTTTTAACTCCTCATTGGTTCCTACAGAAGGCCTTTGAGGGGTAAAAAAATGTACACCCATAGCAAACAGGGTCTTTCCTTCCTGTTCACATGTGGAAAGTGTGTCCTTAACCATGAGGCAAAAAAGTTGATCCATCAAAGGGTGCATTGATAAATGACGTCTTCAGTGGTTTCACAAAGTTACATAAGCACTTCCAGGCATGTCTTCCAATGGCAATGCCTGAACATGCAGCCTGTGAGGTACTTTCTGCAGCACTGGAGATCAACCTCATGCATGAATTAGATATAGACTGGAGAGTGGCCAGCTGAGAGGAAATTCTATTCTCAAACTTGGAGGACATGGACCCTGAAAGGGATATGGTAAGCTCATTTATCAAATCTTTTTGTAGTCTTCTAAAATATGTCAAATAATTCAGTGACCTAAGAGCGAAGGTTGCTGAAGCACAGACATCCTTCCCAAATCTATCCAGCACCCTGGACTCCCTGTTAGGGGAGTGGACAGAGGAACTCTGTTCCACTACTTCCTTTCTTGTAGCCACAACAACAGCAGAAGCATCAACAGGGACTACCTTACTCCAATGCGTACTGACTTTAGGAGGGTCAAGACTCTTATCTGGTCTCTTAGGAATTAGCTCAATTGTGTCCATCCCCTTCCACACCCACCAAGAGACCAGATCTACAAGCTCATTGGCCAGGGGAGTCCGCTAGGAGGTAGACTGGCCAGAATCGAAAGCCTCCAGAAACACAGATTCCTCTTTGGAGGGGTATCAGAACACTAACCACTTCTTTGTTTGAGAAGTTCCAGGATATCTCCAAAGGAGATGTCATCAGGTGGTGATCTGGGGGACCCCCTCCCCTCATCAAAATCAGTGACTTCAGTGAGAGATTCCTGCAGGTAATCTAGGTGCCTTATTTTGCACATTCTCTTATGAGGGACTTCCTCAATGGGGTGTTCTGTGGAAGAATCAGAAGACATAACAATGCCCTGATGGGGTGGCTGAAGGCTTGCTTGGGTTGGCTGTCCCCAGTAGAAGAGATGATTGATGCTCAGGACACAGAACAGAATGAGGTAAAGTTGTCTGATCTGATGGGGGCAGGGATATCTGTTCTCTAAGCAAACAGAAGACCCTCTCCATCATCTCAATTCAGAGCATCTAGGAGACACAGAAGACAATGGATCCAAAACTGAACTCTCTCGGATAACCAGACTCTGAAGCCCAGAGGGAGTCTGACCAGAGCTATCTAGTGCTGATGCTCTGAGGGGGAGAGATGGCTCTGAAAGTTTCGCAGTTGACTCCAAGGCCCCACACCCAGTTTAAATGCTTCAGTTCCAAGAGTCTTCCAGCTCCAAGATGCTCAGAGTTGGTCGACTCAGAGAAATCATCTGAGTCAAAAAAAGAAGTTATGCACTCACCATAACTTTCCATGCGAGTTGTTCCACTCATCTTCATTCTTACTGATGGGTTTGGAACCGACTCGGCCAACTGCAAAAGCTCAAGGTCTTTAACCAGCTCGAGCCCAACTCCCTATCCCATGCTGCACCCTGATCTTCCCTCAGATCTTGTTTCCTACCAACTGACTACCTAGTAGTATAAATATGCCACTCAGAGAGCTGGATAAGAGACAATGCACCATATAAGAAAGGTAACGGACCTCAAGTAGATTGGATAGGGGCTGGAGGGTGGGACATAAGAATGAAGGCGAGATGAACAACTCACATGGAACGTTACGGTGGGTACATAACTTCTTTATGTGAAATTGTTCTATCTCTCTGTTCATTCTTACTGATGGGTAATGTCCCAAGCACCATCTTTCTCAGGTGGCTCATGGGAGAATATTCCTCAGAACTCTGGAACCAAAGGAGGTCCTGTCCCTGGAGGCCTTGTCTACTTTGTAATGAGTGATAAAGGTATGAGGTCTTGACCAGGTAGCTGCTGCACAAATAGAATCTAATGATAACCTTGCAGAAAAAGCTAATGAGGTTGAAACAGCTCTAGTAGAGTGGGCCTTTATTTTTGTTGTAAGGGAGCATTCTGTGAACTATAAATAAATGAAATGCAATCTGATAGCCATCTTGACAAGGTTACTTTTGTCACTGGGGCACCCTTTTTTAAATGTGAAAAGGAAACATAGAGCTGATCCGTTGACCTGAATTATTTTGTTCTACCTAGATAAAATCGGAGTTGTATATGAACATCAAGTTTGTGCAGCATGTGTTCCATCCTACTTGTGTATTGAGGAAAGAAAATGGGCAACTCAGTGGACTGGTTAAGATTTGTCTCTGAACAAACTTTTGGTAAAAAGGATGGATTAGTTCTGAGTGAAACTCTGTCATTATAGAAAATCAGATAAGGAGGTTTGATGGTCAAGGCCTGCAACTCAGAAATCCTCCGAGCAGAAGTAATGGCTATCAAAATTATAGTCTTCCATGATAGGAATTTCAATGGACAGGAAGATGCTGGTTCAAAAGGAGGTAATATGATTCTGGAGAGAATAAAATTTAGATTCCATGGCATGACTGGAGCTCTGATTGGTGGCCTCAAATGAATGGTACCTTTAAGAAATGTTTTCGCAAGATGATGTGACATGACAATGGAGCCTTGGAAGCCAAGATGAAAGTTTGAGACTGCTGCTAATTGAACTTTGATGGTAGCTGCAGCAGCTCCTTCATTGAAAAGTTTAGTTAAAAATTCCAGTATAGATAGGATTGGAGCTAGATAAGGATCAAGATCATTTTGAGACGCCCATAAAGAAAATCTCTTCCATTTGCTAAGATATAACTTTCTGGTGGATGATTTATGAGAGGATGTTATAATATGTTGGGCCTCAGCTGAGAGGTTGAAAATCCTGGCTATTGTGGGAACTGGAGCAGCCAAGCTGTCAAGTTTAAGAGAATGAAGAGAAGGATGAAGAGCCCCCGATGAATGGGTCAACAGATCCGGAACTGGGTCCAGAATTCAGGGTTCTTCCAAGAGATGAAGCTGGGGGAAGGGAAACCAAATTTGCCGAGGCCAGTAAGGGGCTATTAAGATTATGGTCCTTCCCAGAGTCTTTGCTTTCTATAATACTTTGGGAATGAGAGGAAAAGGAGGAAAGGCATAAAGGAGACCCAGGGGCCAATTGTGCACCAGTGCATCCCTTGGGAGATCCCCCAGTGGGATAATCGGGGCAAAGTAGCTGCTGCATTTCATGTTTGTTTGGAGTTACAAAGAGGTGGCAGCAAGGCTGGTCCCACCTGTGGAATATCCGTTCCGCTACTTGTTTCTTTAGGGACCACTTGTGAGGCAGTAGAATTGCCCTGCTTGGCTTGTCTGCTATCACACTGGATTTCCCAGGGATGTGCATTGCTATCAGAAAGTGCTGGGAGAAGATTGCCCACTGCCATACTCTCATGGCCTTTCGACACAGGGGTAAGATTTGGTTCCTCCTTGTTTGTTTATGTACCAGACCACTGACATGTTGTCTGTCTGAATTGCAATTGGTCACAGAGGTAGAGAGTCTTGAAAGGACTGCAACACTAGAAGTACCACTCTCATCTCCAGAACATTTATATGCAGATTTGCCTCATGTTTCTTCCATGTGCCTTGGGCTGTTCTTCCCTGATAATGCCCCCCACCCACCCAATCAAGGAAGCGTCCATGGTCACCGTGGCTATGGGATTGGGTAGAATGAATGGACGGCCCCGAGTTACATGTTGAGATGTCAGCCACCATTGAAGGTACTTCTTGCATGTATTCGTTATGATAATTTGGTGTGACACTGGAAGTTCCTGGAAGGACCATAGAGAGAATAGGAGCCATTGTAGAACTCGCATATGCATTCAAGCAAGAGGAATGGCAATGATTACTGCTGCCATCGATCCTAGTAATTTGAGTACCATTGAGACTGGGGCTTTTTTCCTTGGAAGCAGGTCTAATACTTGTTTTCGTAAGAGACAAATTCTTTCTGGAGGGAGACTTAATGTCAATGAAACTGTGTTTAGTTCTGCTCCTATAAAGATGGTCTGTTGCGATGGTGATAAGGCAGATTTTTCTGAGTTGATGGTAATTCTCAATTGATTGCAGAGATTTAAGGTTGTGTCCCTCGCCTGAATGAGTTGATGCTTGGTGGTGGCAGTGAGGAGCCAGTCATCTAGATATGGAAACACCTGGAATCCCAACCATCTCAGGTGAGCGGTGACTACTTCCATACATTTGTTGAACACTCTGGGGGCTGTAGTGAGACCAAAGGGCAGAGCACGAAATTGATAATGGCTGGCTCCCAGCCAGAAGCGTAGATGATCCCTGGATGGTCTGTCCATCCTTTATGTGGTAGTATGCATCCTGAAGCATAGAGCACATCCAATTGTCTTTCCCCAGAAAGGGAAGTACTGATAGAAGTGTGACCATCTGCAACTTCGTCTTTTTTACTGACTTGTTTAGTCTGCTTAGATCCAGAATAGGTCTCCAGTCCCCTGTTTTCTTTGGAACTAAAAAGAACCTTGAGTAAGTTTTGGATCCTCTCTGGTCTGCTGGGACTGGTTGGATGACTCTTTTGTCAAGCAACTTTTGGACCTCTAAGGCTGCTTGGTCCCTGTGACTGGGTAGAACATCTGGGATTTTTTTTAATAGAGGGGGTGGAGTGGCAAAGGGAATTGAGTATCCTCTGGATATTACACTTTCTACCCAGCAGTCTTTTGTTATTTTTAGCCAGGCATCTAGGTACAATGATAGGCATCCCCTGACTGCCTCCAGAGATGAACAGTCGGGCTTCCTTTCAGAAGCACTGATAGGGCTTGCCAAAGAACTGATCTCTGTCGCCCTGGTTCTGTGGACTCCCTCTGCCACATGGCGACGTCTTCCATTATTACCCTCGCCTCTGCCTCTAGAGGGGGTTTTACCACAAGTGTTCTGGAAAGATCCTTGAGATTTATGGAACCATATATTTCCACCTCCCCTCCTTTTGGGGTAAGGTCTATGCAGGTTAGAAAAACTTACTCCGATGGCAGACAAGGTCTTTCTGTCTTTTTTTCACTCCTGGTAAGTGTTTCCTTTACCTTAGGTCTAAAAAGTGATGAACCATCAAAGGGGGTGTTAATGATGGAAGACTGAAAAGGTTCTGCAAAGGAACATAAGCGCATCCAGGAATGTCTACTGAGAGCAATTCCTGTACCCGCTTCTCTGCTCGTACCATCAGCTGCATATGACAACAGACGCATGGAGGAGTTCACTATCGAATTAAGAGTGGAGAGCTGAGAAGTAACCTTGTCCAAAACCCCCACAGCTGCTGAACCCTGCAGGGTGTCTCCTAGCTCCTTCAGGAGATCCCTGTGTAATTTAGTAAAATATGTGAGGTAGTTCAGTGGTCGAAGGATGAAGGCTGCTGAACTAAACATACGCTTCCCGTATCTGTCCATAATCCTGGATTTTTTATTAGGAGGATGAACAGATGAAGAAGTCTCTGATAATTCCTTCTTGGTGGCTGCTGCTACCACAATAGCATCTGTAGGTATTCTTTAGTAAGGTAAGGTCCATCTTGAGGGCTAGTAATACATTTTAGGCCTCCTGGGTACAGGCTCTGTGGTGTCTGGGGACTCCCATGCTGTTCAAGTGAGTAATTCGAGCAACTAATCAAAGGGTGGAGACACCCAAGAGGTGGAGGGTTGAGACCCAAAAGCCTTCAGGAGAAATGACTCATCATCAGAAGGGTTAAGGGATTTCCAGTCACCCCTCTGTTTAAGAATTTCTAAGATATCTGCAAATGAGATATCTTCTGAGGGGGACCGTGGGGACCCTTCTGACTCATCCAAGTCAGTATCCAAAGTGACTGACCCCTGTGGGGAGTCCAGATTCTTCTTCTTGCAGAGTCTCTTCCTAGGCACTTCTTCAGTGGGGGCTTCTGGAGAGGTCTCGGAAGAACACGGCTCACCCAATGGGGTTTCCTGAGGCTCAGGATCTCTACGCTTCAATGGAGCATGTGATGACGAGGCAGACACCAGTGCTTTCAGGAAGGGAGCTGCTCGAACTAATGGAGTGGTAGTCGGGGTGGACAAAGCCCTCCTCATTGCCTCGAAGGCCCCTCAGCCCTGACAAGAGGAATCCCTCGGATCCAAAGATTCAATGGAAACCATCTGCGCCAGTATGGAGGGCTCTGAACCAGAGGTCTGGGCCAAACTCACATGAGCCGAAGCACTGAGAGGTAAAGTCTGCACCGAAAATTCAGTCCTGCTATCCTCCCTGGACCCGAATGGTGAGTGTCAGCCCCGAGATCCTTCTGTCTGCGCCAAAGACATCAGGGCAGTCAAGGCCGAAAAACTTAGAGTAGTTGTCGGACCTGAGGGGTCCACGATCATCATAGTTTCATAGTTTCATAGTATAGTACTAGGCTATGAAACTATGATGATCATGGACCCCTCAGGTCCACGATCATCATAGTTTCATAGTTTCATAGCCTAGTACTATACTATGAAACTATGAAACTATGATGATCATGGACCCCTCAGGTCCATGATCATCATAGTTTTATAGTATAGTACTAGGCTATCTGCCCTGGGGCATTTGTAAGCCTAGCCATAGTGATGTGGCTTTTGCCACCCCATGAAATGGTACAAAAATGTACAGAATAAATCTAGAATACTGTGCCTCTGTCTAGTAGTGACACAATGAAGGTTCCCTTATATAATAGAATTAGTTTACTGTGCCCCTGTCTAGCAGTGACACAGATGTGACCCCTGGGGTAAACTTACGATCTCCCATCCACTCATCAAGATTTCTCTTGAAGAGGGTCAGTGAGGGGCTCTGACTAATACGAACTGGGATCCTGTTCCAAAGCATGGGAAGCCTCTGGGTTATGAATTTATCCCTCCAGCATGTCCTATTCATACTTGTGCCGAGGTTTACGTCTTTAGCTCTCGTGGTCCTGATGGATTTGGATTTTTTGAGGTGGAGCATGTCCATCAGATCCTGATTGGACATGGCCTTGTACGTCAGGCAGAGATCACCTCTGAGCAGGCGGTATGCTACTGAATAGAGCTGAAGTTTCTTTAGTCTGGCAGAATAAGACATATGTTGGAGACCCTTGATCCTTTTGGTGAGGTACTTTTGTGGTCTCTCCAGCTGTTGCAAATGCCGGGTGAGGTACATACCAAATGAGGTATTGTACTCAATCATGGGTCTGATGAGGGAGGAATATAGGGGTACAATGACATCCTTGGATCTGGATGTGAATCCCTTCATGATGAGGTGTGCAAGGTAGAATGTTTTTATAACCACTTTGGCAACGTGGGTGTCAAATGAGAGGTCGCTGTCTACTTGGGTCCCTAGGTCTCTGATTACTTTTTCCATACTCAGTGGGTTGCTGTCTATGTGATAATTTGTGGGTACTTTGTTTTTCCAAAGGGATGACTATACATTTTTGGCATTTAGTTTAAGGCCGTGACTACAGCACCAGTTGTCCGTTTCAGTGAGGCCTTTTGTAGGATGTGTGTGTCTGCTGGTGTATTGACTATGGCCGCTAGTTTGCAGTCATCTGCGAACTTTGTCAGCCACAGCCCTCCCATGTTTGCTTTAACATCTGAGAAATAAATGCCGAACAAGAGGGGTCCCAGGACAGATCCCTGTGGGACACCACTTGTGACTGGCTTTGAGTCTGACATTGCTCCAGCGATTTTAACTTTATGGGTTCTGTCCTTTAGCCAGTTTGCAACCCATCTAGTGACATAAGGGTTTACTTTTAAGCGGTTTAGCTTATCTATGATGCCTGAGTGGGGTATTGTGTCGAAGGCCTTAGCCAAGTCCAGGTATGCTGTATGGACTGCTTTGCCCTCATCAATGGCTCTAGTGACTGTTTCGAAAAAGTCAACCAGGTTTAAAAGGCAGGATCTTCCCTTTACAAAGCTGAACTGGGTGGGGTCAAGTGTCTGTAGGTCCCCTATGTCTCTGTTTATGAGTTCCATAATGATTCTTTCCATAGCTTTGCAGACCAGGCTAGTTAAGCGTATGGGGGTAGTTTCAGGGTCTGTAGAGGCACCCCTTGTGGAGTGGGACCACTGTTGCTGTCGCCAGTGTTCAGGTACATATCCAGTAAGGCTAAGGTTAAATAGCATTTTTATGTGTGGGTTTAGCTCCTCTTGGAGTTCACGTAACACGCACCCCGGGATACCGTCAAGTCCCATTGATGCTGTGTTTTTGCTTTGTTTAGGTGGTTCTCACTTGGACATCTGAGATGACAGGAGATTACATTCAGCTGGGATAAGTATTTCTTCTTTTGGGGGTGAAGGAGGGGAGAAATTTGCACTGAACCTGTCAGCCAGAATGTTAGCAATATCTGTGGGTTCAGTATATTTTTTGTTGTTGTGAACCAACTCTGAGCATATCTGAGGGTTTCCGCCCAGGTTTCTAACATAGCTGAAGAAGGCTTTGTGGTTATCTTTAGTGTCCTTAGCGATTTTTCTCTCAAAGTTTGCCTTGGATGTTTTTATGAGAGAATGTAGGTTTCTGCTAATGTTGATCAGAGATGACTTCCCTTCATGGGATTTCGCTCTGACGTGCAGTAGCTTCCTTCTTTTGTTATACAATTTGTTTATGGCTGAGGTCCACCAGACAGGATGCTTACATTTGGTGGAGAGGGACTTGGATTTGTTTGGGATTGCATGATCCATGCATTCTTGGAGATGTCCATAGAAAGCATTTGTGAAGGATTCGGCATTGTGGGATGTGGTATCCACTGGCACAGTGGGCTTAAAGGATACCATCTCAGTCTTAAGAAGAGTGAAGTCTGCTTTTGAGAAGTTTTTCACTGTGGTCTTTTGTGCTGGGGGTGGAGGTGGGATATGTATATCCAGGGTGATTAGTTTGTGGTCAGATCTCACTAGTGAGGGGTATACTTCCAGTGTGGAGCATTTTGCCCCCATGTTTGTGATGGATCAGGTCTAGTATATTATCTCCCCTAGTGGGAGAGGTGACTAGTTGTTCCAGTGCATTTGAATTTATGAATTCCAGGAACCTTTGGGCTAGGGTATTAGGGCTAGAATAATGTACCCAATCTATGTTTGTGTAGTTGAAGTCTCCCAGTATGATGGTATTTTGTGATACATTCATATCCTCCAATGTCTTCAGGAAAGCTGAGTGGGGTTCTTGAGATTGGGAGGGTGGTCTGTAACATGCTACCAGTTGTATAGCAGTTTTGCCTATGGTTAGTCGCACCTGTATGGTCTCTGATGCTTCATGTGTTGCTACTAACCTGGAGGTGTGGGTGTCCTTTATGAATATGGACACTCCCCCTCCCTTTGTGGTTCGGCCCGGGTTTTGGGGCCGAAAAGCATGATACGAGGTATAGCCTGGAAGCACTGGGGTGCTCTCAGGAGCCTTGAATCAGGTTTCAGTTACTGCACAGATGTCGATGTTCTCCATGCTGAGGAGTGCATCAAGTGCCTGCATCTTGAGATTTAGACTTCTGGCGTTGAGCAGCATTACCCTTAGTTTCTTTCCATTTTTATTTTCTAAGGAGCTGGGTTTGTCTTTTGAGCCTTGCCTAAAAAAGGCACTATGGGGGTGGCAAGAGCCTTAGCCAATATCCGGAAGCCCAGTGGTGACAGGTGTAAGCCATCCCTTGCGAAGTAGCGTGGCTTGTCCAACATATCATCCCAGGCAGACAGACATTGGATCCCCTTAGAATGACACCAGTACTTGAGCCAATTGTTAAAGCCGATCATCTTGTCTTTATATTGTGGTATCATTCTTGGTGAGGGCAAGATGCTGCTCAGGGTCAGGGTCATACCAGCCTGGGCTACATAATCATGTCCCATTGACCAGGCTGAAAAAGGAGAAGGTCACTGTAAGCTGCCTGTCAGGTGCCAGGATCCGCCACATAACACAAGCACTCAGGTCCCTCCAAAGCAAGTACAAATATGACTCCGTCATTGTCAATGCTGGTGTGAATGACCTGAGATGTACCTCCCTGGACTACATGAAAAGAGACATAGAGGAGCTCTCTGATCATGTAGCCCAGGCCGGTATGACCATGACCTTGAGTAGCATCTTGCCCTCACCAAGAATGATGCCACAGTATAAAGACAAAATTATCAATTTTAACAATTGGCTAAAGTATTGGTGTCATTCAAAGGGGATCCAGTGTCTGTCAGCCTGGGATGACATGCTCGACAAGCCACGTTGCTTCCCTAGGGACGGCTTGCACCTGTCACCCCTAGGCTTACAAATACTGGCTAAGGCTCTTGCCACCCCCATAGTGCCTTTTTTAGGCAAGGCTCAAAAGACAAACCCACCTCCATAGACAACACAAGGAAAAACAACTAAGGGTAATGCTGCTCAACTCAACGCCAGAAGTCTAAACCTCAGGATGCACATACTCGGAGCTCTCCTCAGTATGGAGAATATTGACATCTGTGCAGTAACAGAAACCTGGTTCAAGGCTCCAGAGAGCACCCCAACACTACCAGGTTATACCTCATACCACGCTTTTCAACCCCAAAACTCGGACCGAACCACAAAAGGAGGGGGAGTATCCATATTCATCAAAGACACCCACACTTCCAGGTTAGTGGCACTGCACGAAGCATCGGAGACCATCCAAGTGCAACTAACAGTGGGCAAAACTGCCTTTCAGTTTGTAGCCTGCTACAGACCACCCTTCCAAACTCAGGAACCCCATTCGGCTTTCCTGAGAACACTGGAGAATATGAAGGTCTCTTCAAACACAATAATACTGGGTGACTTCAACTACTCAAACATTGACTGGGAAAACTACTAAAGCCCCAGCACCCTCGGCCAACGGTTCCTAGAATTTATAAACTCAAATGCTACGGAACAACTGGTCACCACTCCCACAAGAGGGAAAAACATATTGGACCTGGTCATCACCAACATGGGGACTCAATGTTCCACACCAGAGGTATGCCCCTCATTGGTAAGATCAGACCATAAATTAATCTCACTGGACATCCATATCCCGCCCCCACCTCTAGCCAAGGAAACCATAGTGAAGAATTTCTCAAAAGCAAATTTCACACTTCTCAAAACTGAGGTGGAAACCTTCAAAGCCCCCGGACCAGTGGAAAATACTGCCCAAACCGCAGAATTCTTTACAAACGTATTTTATGGACACCTACAGGAATGCATGGATCGTGCTATCTCAAATAAAACCAAGACTCACTCCTCCAAAGGCAAGAGACCTGTCTGGTGGGCCCTGCCCATAAATAAGCTATACAACAAAAGGAGGAAGCTACTATATGATAGAGCAAAATCCCAAAAAGGGAAGGCATCTCTGATCAGTACTAGCAAGAAACTACGATCCCTCATAAAATCATCTAAGGCCAGCTTCAAAAGAAAAATTGCACAAGACGCTAAACATAATCACAAGGCCTTCTTTAGTTATGTCAGGAATCTGGGTGGCAACTCCCAGATATGCTCTGAGTTAGTGCAAAATGACAAAAAATACATTGATCCCACAGACATTGCCAACACCCTGGCAGACAGGTTCAGTGCAAACTTCTCCCCACCTTCCCCACCAAAAGAACAAATGTCTTTCCCAACAGAATGTAGCCTCCCTGACATCATAGATGCACAGGTGAGAGCTGCCCTCTCCAAAGCAAAAAACACAGCATCAATGGGACTGGACGGTGTCCCGGGCTGCATCCTACATGAGTCTGCAGTAGACCGAAATCCTGCGTACCTGACTTTTAAAATACTGAGACAAAAAGCCGAAAATCCATAATACTGACGTCCCAGAATACTGACATTTCACTCCAGGCAAGTAACCCCTTGGCCACTGTGATGAACTTTGCCCCTTACCCCCAGAGTAGTGCGATCTCGGAGTTGGTATATTTAGTTATGAAGGGTGTAGGGGGTGCAACCCCCCCCCCCCAGTGGCAGATTTAGTTTCTTCGGTTTTAATTTGTTTTTCAGGTTGTCCAAGTGGTAACTAACCTGGAGTGGAAACTCGGTGTTTCGGGAGGTCGGTCTTCTGAGTTGTTGGCTTTGTCGTCTCGGTTATATGAAAGTTGGCAAGTGGGATTTCGGGTTTGTGATGTAGACACATTGTATGTATATATAGATATATTTTGTTTGATCAAAGTTTCAAAACTTTGAAAATCATATGGCCGAGACCATATGATCAAAGACTTGAAACTTCAAAAAACAAAATAAACACCCAAATGAAAAAGAAAACCTTATCTCTATGTTTTTGCAGGGGTGTAAGAAACCCTGCACCCCCTACACCCCTTGCAACTTAAATATATCAACTCTGAGATCACACTACACCGAGGAGAATGGTAAATCTCCCATTCTGGGCTGTATGGCAATTTCAATTAAACATGTTAGAAGTTTCTAAACTTTGATCATATGCTCTCAGCCATATGATTTTCAAAGTTTTAAAACTTCGATCAAACAAAGGAGCCCCATCTACATATATGTATATATATATATATATATATATATATATATATATGTGTGTGTGTGTGTGTGTGTGTGTGTGTGTGTGTGTGTGTATGTATATATATATATATATATATATATATATATATATATATATATATATATACATACACACATATACATATATACGTACACATACATATGTTGTTTTTTATCAAGAGAAAAAAGAGGTAAGGAAAAAAAGAAAACTACTAACGATGGTTGAAAAGAGTACTCAAGGAGTACAAAGATAGTTGGAAAAAATTACCTAAAAAGATGGTAATCAGGATGAGTATACTGGAGAGAGGAAAGAGGCAATTAAATTATACAAAAATATCAAGACTTATATAAGACCAAGAAGGAAACACTTGAAAAATGCACTACAATGCTCAAGAGTTCATAATCCACATCTGTACCTACTGGCAGCAAATGAGATACTAATAGTTGGTGAAGTATTACGGATAAAGGGAGGAACTCTGGAAGAAGCATTCAAGTCAGATCAGAGTCTCATCGTCCTGTCCACACCTGCTTCGGGAAGGCTTCTGGAGGACATAAGAGAGGAGGTAGTGGAAAGGGGTCTACAATGCCTTCTCAGCAATTCCTCAAGAAATGGGGAAGGGAGCCTGGATGGAATAGGATCCAATGAATGAAAATGACTACTTTAGACTGAAAGCTATGCACTTTCCATAATGATCCATGTTGTCTGCTTCCGTTCTCAATGTATGGGAACTGACTGCAGCCACTGTCAGACTTTGGATCCAAGGTTCAGACTCCTCTCCTACCCATAATCCTCTCCTTGCACTAAATTACCTCAGATCACGTTTGCCCACTTCCAACAACAAGGGCAATTACATCCCCTGCAAACAGGGAAAATTCTTTGAAGATGCCCAAAGGAACTCGTGAAATGAAGTACGCAGCAAAAACATGACTAGGCTGTCAACAGATCAGTGCAGTTGCTCTATAACCAAAAGAATATGAAATGAGATAAATGGAAGGGGGATGGTGGGAGGGAAACTGTGGAGGATGGAAGCAGACAACACAGGTCCAATGTTATGTTAAGTACATAAGTTTCATATCTGATGTCTCATCCATTCATCCTCAACATATGGGGCAGAAATTCTTGGGAGGTCTCATGGAAGGATACTCCTGAAGACTGCACCAAAAGATGCTCTGAATCTAGACTGCAAGTCCAGTTTGTAGTCAGATATGAAGATATGGACATTAAACTAAACAGCTGTACACAAATGTCATCAAATGGAACTTTTAGAAAAAGGCATTTGAAGTAACACTTGACCTACTAGCATGAGCCTTAAGATTGCCAGGCATAGCTGGATGCTTTTCTTACAAACATAAGAAACACATTCAAATGACCATCATGAAAGAGCTACTTTAGTGACTAAGTTACTCCATTTTGCTAGAGAGAAGGATACAAATAATCAGTCAGTCTTTCTTATGTTATTAGTGCAGTGCAAATAAAATCTCAGTTGTTGATCCACATCCATAAGATGTAGTAAAATGGGGAAAGAAAAGGGAAACCTGACAGATTGGTTCAGTGAGGATTCTGAGGCCACATTCGGAAGAAAGGAAGGATTGGTCCTCAATTATACCCTGTCCTTGCAAAAAAATCAAATAAGAGAGCTTACAAAAAATGGTGTGAAGTTCCAAAACTCTTTGTCCAGCACTATCAGTAGAAACACTTTTTCAACAAAGATATTTCAATTCTGGTTCAAATGGAGGTATCAACAACACCTGAAGAAAAATAGTGTTGCCCCGGGGAGGAACAAGATCCCCGAGAGGAGGTCAGAGAAGGAACACATCCCTTAATAAGGCCTTAGGCAATTTCAAAGGAGCAACTGGTGACTGATTTTTTTTCTCCTACATGAAAACTAGAAATGACCACTAACTGGACATTAAATGTAAAGCAACTAGCTCTATCATGAAAAAGACCAGCCAGAAAATCCAAAATAGCAGGAAGATAATCTGGAAAAGGATCTATATCCCTGCTGGAGGCCTAAATTGAAAATCCTTGCATTTACTTTTGTATGCTTTTCTGGCAGATGGTCTCTATGAGGAGGTCAAAAGGTGTACCACCTGAGATGAAAGCCTGGGCTGACTTACCATCATAGGAACTAGAGATGAAAGCCTGGGCTGACTTACCATCATAGGAACTAGAGAAACCATGTGGTTAACTTGAGGGATATGATGTTTGGGTGAGGCAACCCAGACGGCTGAGAGCCAAAAGGCAGCAATGAGGATTACTGCTGCCTTGCTCCACATTTCTTTCTTCAGAAATGTCAGTATGAGAGGAGTGAGAGGATAAGTATAGAGGAGACCAGGGAGCCAATTGTGGACCAGAGTGTTGCTCAGGAACTCTGTGTCTTGGGGATCAGGGCACAATAATCACTACATTTGGTGTTAGAGGGGGAGGCAAACAGGTCAAAGCAAGGTCTGCCCTGGTGGCTGAAAATCTGCTCTGTCAATGATGGTTTGAGGGACCACTTGTGAGGCACAGGAATATATCTAATGATGTACTGGACTTTCCCGGGCTGTGCACCGCTATCAGAAAGAGGTGAGAAGACATTGCCCACTGCCAAACCCTCATGATCTGTCAACACAATGGGTAAGAGCATGTTCCCTCTTTAATGCACCAAAGCACCGACATATTGTCTATTTGGATGACAATCACACTGCTGAGGATGGAATCCTGAAAGGCCTGCAATGCTAGGAGGATTGCCATCATCTCCAGGACAATGATATGAAGTCTGGCATCTGACCATCTATGTTTCCCAGACCATCTTTCCTAAGAAATGCCCCCCATCCCAGTTGCGAAGCATTTATGGTCACTATGGCCTGGGGAGAAGGGAGAACAAAAGGTTGACACTAAGAAACTAACAAAGTCCAACCACTACTGAATATGACTCCTGCAAATCTGGGTGACAGACATGGGAAAGTTCATCAGTTGACATCTTATTGACAACTGAAATGCAAGGGTCCATTGTAACACTTTCATGTAAAATCTGACTGGAGAGACTAAAGTGATGAAAGCTACCACTGAGTATAGAAGGCACAGAATAGACCTTGCTGGTGGTTTGTGATGGGAAAGTACAGACAACGGTACTTGATGGTGAAGGGTGTGAATTCTCGATTCCGGTAATCTGGCTTTCTACAGCTTGGTATCTAGATGGGCCCCAATGAACTCTATTATTTGGACTGATTGTAGTTTTGACTTCATGAGGTTGTCAGTTATCTCCAGATGGGAAAAAACATGGACCAAGGATTCCCTGGCTTGTATAACAAGATTCCTGGTCGAAGCAGTTACGAACCAGTCATCCAGATATGGTAATACCCAGAATCCCTAGAGTCTGAGATGAGCTACAACCACTGTCATCCATTTGGTGAACATTTTGTGAGCTGTCGTAAGACCAAAGGGCAGGGCTCTGAACATGATGTGACTGGCTTCAAGCCAAAAGTGGAAAGACCTCCTGGAGTGTCTGTCCATTTTTATATGATACTACATGTCCAGAGAGCACATACAATCTTCCTGCCTCAATAATGGTAGGATGGAATAAATTGTGATTATCCAGAATTTTGTCTGTTTTACAAACTGAAGTGACCAAGGTCCAGCATGGGCCTGAAGTCCCTATTTTTCTTTGGTACCAAAAAGAACCTTGAGTAGACTCTGGACCTATGTTGGTCTAGTGGGACCTCCTGGATGAATAGTTTTTCTAGCAGCTTTTTTATTTCTTGCACTGCTGCCTTCTGTTGAGAGGGTGGCTCATTGGGAAGTTTTCTTGAGTAAGGGAAATGACAAGAAAAGGGAATTGTATAGCCTCTGGTTATGATTCTCTGCACCTACACGTCTAGGCTGATGGTGTCTAGGCCATGAGGTGCAGAGACAAAGTCTCAACTGCCTCCAGAGTGCGGCAGTCAGGCAACAGTACAGGAGCACTAAAAAGGTCTGCTGGAGAAGGAACCCCCTCAAAAGCCTTGATTCTGCTAGCCACCTCTGCCATGGGGCAATGTCCCCTATGATTATTCCCCCCTCTGCCTCATGGTGGGCTATCATTAGAAACATTTGGGGCAAATCCTTGAGACTTGTAGAAATAGAATTTCCTACCTCCTTTCTGGTTTCTACAGAAAGCCTGTTGAGAGGTAGAAAAGTGTATTTCAGTGGCAGACAAGACCTTGCCCTCTAGCTTTTTTTTTTTAACTTTGGGTCCAAATAGTGTAGACCCATCATAATGGACATTAATGAAGGATATCTTGAAGAGTTCTGAGAAGTCACAGAGATGCATCCAAGTGTGACGGTGAGCTATTTGAGTGCCTGCTGCCTGCAACATGCCATCAGCAATGTTGGAAATAATATGCATAGGCACATTTGACAGGAACTGGAGGGCAGTGAACTGCAGATGAACTGAATTTATATCTTCCACAGACTGGAGATGGACTTGGGACAGTTTTTAAACAAAATCCCCCTGGAAGCATGCAATATGGGCTAAGTAATTCTGTGTCCTGAAAGCAAAGGTCACTGAAGCATATACCCACTTGACAAACCTGTCTTATGCCCTGAACTCCCTCTTAGGAGGATGGACAGTAGAACTCTCCTCAGCAAGCTCTTTCTTGATGCTTGCTGCCACTACTACAAAACCTACAGCAGGACCTTTGCTCCAGAAGGGCCTATCTTTAGAAAGTAATTGGGCCAGCCACACACGCTTCAAGGAATACTGATTCCTCCTGAGAGGGGGTATTGGTGGATCATCCACCTTTCTGAGTTGCTCAAGGATCTCATCAAATGAGACATCTCCAGGAGAGGAACCCCTCCCCATCATCAAAATCAGTGTCTGAGGGTAGTCCGTGTGCTCCTTTTGCACATATGCTTTTGGTGACTGTCTCCAGTGGGATGCTCTGGGAAGACTCCAAAGGAAATGGGGAGTCCACAATTAGAACTGCCTCAAGACTCCAAGGAGCTGGCTGTCCTGACATGACAAGAAGCAAGGAAAGAGGATCCAAAGAATTCTGTGGGAACAGATGATATCCATGACTGGGAAAGCACTCTCTCAAAGACTTTGAATGCCAATACCAAGACAGGTCCCAAGACCCTTCCTGTAGGATCTACAGAACCTCACAAGGTCAAGCTCTGAGAACCCATTCAGCTCAGCTCTAAAGCCCATCCTTGAGCCAAGCTGCTGAGAGCTAAAGTGGCAAGAGGATAGAATGGATCCAAAAGTTTCAGAGTCAACCCAGATCCCATGATACCTGCTCCGACCCCTTAGCTCTGAGACCCACTGAGATCCAAGGCACCCTGAGTTGACTGAGTCAGAGAAATGGTTGGCATCAACGAAGTCCAGTCCTTCAGATTCAACAAAGGCACTCCCCAGGGTCTAATTGGATCCAGGTGTTCCAAACCCAAAGTTCAGATTGGGGAAGGACTAATAATCAGAGGGGAGGAAGGGGCAAGCCATGACCCACCACAGATGTTGGTGCTGGGAGAATGCCCAGCTGGATCTGGGTCCTCATGAACTTCCTCATCATTTTTTCAATGTCAGCCTTCCCCTGACTCCAGAAAAAGAACACTGATCTCAAGGATGAAGTAATGGAAGACCGTCTTGACACTCTCTGGAAAGACCGTTCCTGTTAAAAAACGTGATCTGAGTCTGGGACTAACTCCAGAAAGAACCAAGGCCCTAGAAATGGAGGAGTGGGAGATCTAAGCCTGACAGGCTACGCAGTCGAGGCTGGATCCGACAGCTTGGGAACCTTTGGAGCTGGACCTGATCAGTCTGGAAAACCCTTCCTTTTCCTTGTGCTTCTCTTTATCCCATTCCTTCTCCTTTTCTGTCTCCCCTTCCTTAGTCTTTTCAGATGTCCTCCCAGAAGAAGGGGAAGATAATGACAACTGGGAAGGAACAACTTCTCTTGCTGAGGCAGGCAGGAGCCCCATAAGCACAAGCTTATTGCACCTCTCTGTGATACCTCTGGCACCAAAAGTAGTACAGGCAAAGCAGTCTTCAACCAGAATTAAGGTCCCTAAATAATGTACACACCTAGCATGGACATCTTAAATGGGGATTTTATGCCTGCAAGAGACACATTTTTGTAAAGCCTAACCAATCATCCTATCAGCAATAGGGAAAGAAAAAACAAGACGAACAGTAAAAACATAAACGTTATGTACTCACCATAACTTTGCATCTGTATTGTCCATTTTCATTCTTCCTCAACAAATGGGTCTCAGATCTGACCCTTGGATCGGACTCTGACACTTTTTTCTAGATTCTAGGATCTGACTCTCAAGCTCCTCCCTTTACCCATAATCATACTTCTCAACCTCTTAGAGTAAGAAATCTGGATAAAGCTATAAATAATGGGGGTGGAGGGGAGTTCCCAAAATTAGGGACAGTTTTTAAATAGTGCTCTTACAGATTTAAAAAGTTGATAGAATAACAAGTTTTGCATTAGCATGACTTTTATGAAGGGTATGGTCTGACCCTCTAATGTCTGCCATTATTTACTGCATTTAGTAATCAATGATTTTCCAGTGACTTGCCAAAAAACACAATTTTATTAGAAAAAAGACCAATAATATGAGACAAAAATCTGTACAGTTGAGAGGTATGTAATGCCACAGACCACTGCATTTCTTCAGATCAAGTTTGCTGGTACTATGCTATCTAGAAATATAAAACATTATCATAGTACTGTGGAAAAGGTGAAATAGTAACAGAAAATGGACTCAAACAGGAGCTGTGGTTCCTAATAAAAAAAAAAATTCAGCAGATCACTCCCAAAGACATGGACAGGGGAAGGTAAGGGTGGTTGAGAAAGAAAGAATGAAATTGGACAACACAAATGCACAGTTATGGTGAGTGCATAACTTTTATATCTGATGTAATTTTCATTCATTCCTCAATTAATCTGACAGAGTCCTCAGCTACAGTAACCTGGAGTGGCCCTCATGGAAGGATGTTCTGGAGAACCACAGCACCAAATACAGCCCTGTTTCTGGAGCTGATATCCACCTTTAAATGAGCAATAAAAGTATTAGCATTAGACCAAGGGGCAGCTGCACAAATATGATCAATAGAAGTTGTGGCCCAAAAGGCAGCTGATGTAGCCTTTGACCTAGTTGAATATGCTTTAGGTTATTTTGGCAAGGGTAAACCTCTCGAAAAGTAAACATTAGAACTACAGTCTGCTATCCATTTAGCTATTGTAGTTTTTGAAACTGGTTTTCACAATTTGTTCTAGGCAAATGACAAAAAACAATTGGTCAGTTTTCCTAATTTCTTTTGTCATATGAAGATAGAAATGAAGTTGTTTATGTACATTTAAAAGATGAAGTATGTAGTCTTTATTATGAAATTTAGGAAAGAAAACTGGTAAGTTGATGACCTGATTGATGTTTATTTCTGCGGCAACTTTGGATAAAAAGGAAGAACTACTGCATAAGATAACTTTGTCTTTATGGAAAATCAGATAAGGAAGTTTTGAAGAGAGTTCAGACACTTGCCTTACAGAACTGTTATAGCCAGAAGAAAGACTGTTTTAAGAAATAAGTTTGAGATCTGCCTTACCTTTGGGTTCAAAGGGTGACTGTACTAAACTTTGCAATGCAACAGTAAGATCCCAAGGTGGAGTAGGATCCTTTATCAGGGATCTAAGTAAAAAGGTAACTTTAAGAAATGCCTTACATAACTTTGATGAAGCAAAAGGGAAAGCATTACCTCAAATGTGGAAGTTAATGATGGCTGCTAGCTGAACTTTGATGGTGGAGAAGCTCGACCCACCTTGAAAAATGGAAGCAAGAAAATCTAAAACAGTAGGGATTGCAGCGGTGAAAGGATCCAACTCTCTCTGCTGACCTTAAAAGGGAAACCTTTTCCATTTACTTTTATAAATCTTTCTTGTAGAGGGCTTCTGAGATGAAAATAAAATTTGGTGAACCTGAGAGGAAAGCCTGAAATGTCTAGCTATCATTGGACCTGGGGAAACCATGCTGTCAGTCAGAGGCCTGCAATATCCAGATGGGTCATCCCTGATGGATGTGAAAGAAGCTCTGGACTGGGATCCAGCATCCAAGGAGGACATAGTAGATGAGACCATAGGAAGGGGAACCCTACTTGCTGAGGCCATAAGGGGCAAAGAGGATTACCTTGCTCTTCAACCAGAGTACGTTCTGAAGGAATTTGAGGATTAGAGGCATGGGAGGATAAGCACAAAGAAGACCAGAGAGCCAAACATGGACTACATCATCTCTTGGTGGCTGTCCCTGCGGTGGAATTTGAGCAAAGAACCTGCTGCACTTGTTGGGAGAGGCAAATGGATCACAGCAAGGCTGACCCCATTTGTGGAAGATTATGTTTGCCACTGATTGATTGAGATATCACTCGTGAGGCATCAGGATAATTCTGCTAAGCTTGTCTGCTAGGATGTTGGATTTCCCCATTATGTGCATCACCACAAGAAAGAGAGGAGATCACCCACTGCCAAATTCTCATTGCTTCTCAGTAAAGGGGATAAGATCTGGTTCTCCCTTATTTGTTGATGTAAAATTTTCTTTTGGATAGCAACTGTCCCTAGAAGGAGAGAGTTCTGAAAGGCCTGCAATGCTAGAAAGACCACTCTCTGACATTTATATGCAATTTGGTCATCACATGCCTTGAACAGTCTGTCCCATGAAATATCCCCCTACACCTCAACTGGAAGGTGTCCATGGTCAACGTGGCATTTGGGGGGGAAGAATAAAGGGACATCCTTGACAAATCTTATTGGATTGAATTCACCACTCCTGCAGATTCAAGATAGTTTTACAGGGTGTTGCAAGAGTTGCCTGTATAATGGACCATTATCCTGCTAGAGTGCACCAGAGGATTTGCATGTGAAGATGAGCAGTAAGTATCAAGGTAATTGCTGCAGCCATCGATCCCAGGGCTTTGAGAAACATTTTTGCAGGGGGAGAGGGGTGGGAAAGAATCTGTCTAACATGCAATCCCAAGGTAAGAATTCTGTTTTTGTGTTAAGAGAGCGAGATTATTGACTGTATGTAGATGAGCCCCTATAAACTCCAAGACTTGAACTGGTTGAAGGTGGGACTGTGATTGTGATCCCCAGGGACTGAGATAATCAGAGTAAGTAATACCTGTCTTTTAGTAGGAGATGCCTAGTTGGTGCAGTGAAGAGCCAGTCATCTAAATAGGGAAACACTCTGAATCCATGCACTCTGAGATGAACTGCTACACATTTGGTGAACACTCTGGGGGCTGTGGTGAGACAGAAGGGAAGGGCTCTGAACTGGTAATGGCTGGCTCACATAGGTATCTTCAAGAGCATTTGTTCATTTTGATGTGATAGTAAGCATCCTGAAGATATACAGAGCACATCCAGTCATTCTTCTGTAACAGACGCAGAATGGACTGAACCATGACCATCAGGAACTTGGAGTTATTTACAAACTGGCTCAGATAACAGAGATTCAGGACAGGTCTCATGTTCCCTGTTTTCTTTGGCACTAAAAAGAACCTTGAGTAAAATCTGGATCCTCTTTGGTCTAGTAGGGCCTCTTGGATGACTCTTTTTATCTAGCAGCTTTTGAATTATCAGAATTGCTAACTCCCACTGATTGGGTGGAACACTGGGGAGACATTTTCTTTTCATTGAGAGAACTTGCAAAAAGGGAATGAAATATCCTCTGGGTATGATTCTTTGCACCCACATATCTTGTATGATGGCTGCCCAGGCTTTTGAGTGCAACAGCAAGCACCCCCCCAACTGTCTCCAGAGAAGAACAGTCATGCAATCCTTCATGAGCACTGAAAAGGTCTGTCTGAGAAGGAATCTCAGAAGCCTTGGTCTTGCAGACCCCCTCTACCATGTGAGCAGCATCTACCATTGCTATTATTTTCCCCTGTGCCTCTGGGGGAGAAATCTTCACATGACTCTTGAAAATGTCCTTCAGATTTCCAGAATGACATATTCCTACCACCACTTTGTTTTTTAGAAAAAGGTCTCTGCGGGTTAGAAAAACAGACACCCCGACAGATAAAGTCTTTCCATTTTGCTCACTGCAGGAAAGTTTCTCTTTAACAGTGGGCCCAAACAGAAAAGATCCATCAAAGGGAGCATTGACGAATGACACATTAATCTGAACCCGAGGCCCATGAGGAACATTCAGCTACATGAGAGATTAACCTCAAGAAAGCATTCAATATAGATTGTAGGGTACCAGGGGTAGTGTTAGAGAGTTCCTTAATTAAGTCCCTCTGTAATCTAGTGAAATGTTCTGGGTAGTTTAGCGACCATAAGGCAAAGGGCACTGAGGCATAAACTCACTTCCCATACCTGTCCAACACCCTAGATTCTCCATTAGGGAGATGGACAGAGGAGCTCTGTTTAGCCAGCTCTTTTTTGATGACTGCTGCAACAATCATGGCACCTACAGAGGTTTCCTTCCTTCAACATGGCCTGTCTGTAGGTTCTTCAAGAATCTTATCCAGATACCTGGGAATTGGTTATATGGTGTCCAGTTCCTTCCACGCTCAGTGGGAGACAAGATCTATAAGCTCATCCATTGGGGGGGTAACCCAAGATATAGATAGGCCAGACCAAAAGGCTACTAGGAACACTGACTTCTCCTGGGAAGGGGTTTGGGAAGACCAACCACCTTTTTGGTGTAGGATTTCTAGAATGTCTCCAAAGGAGACATCTTCTGGTAGAGATCTAGGGCCATCGAAAATGGTGTCTTCTGTGAAAGATTCTTGAGGGGACTCTAAGTTCCTCCTTTTGCACAATCTGTTTTAGGGAACCTCTTCAATGGGATGTTCTGGAGGGGTATTGGAAGAGGCAGGGAGTTCCCAAACTGGAAATGTCTGGAAGCTCTTTTGGGCTGGCTATCCCTATGGCATAGGATGCAGAGACTCAAAAATAGGATCCAAAGGGAAACTGGATCCAAAGGGGTAAGAGTCGAGATCGCTCTTGAGGTGAGAGAATACCTTCTGCACCACCTTGAAGGCAGAAGGACCTGGAGAAGCCGTGGCCAATCTGACCAGAGCTGAAACTCTTGGATCAGACAAACCAGGGCCCTCCCTGACCCTCCACTCCAAGGGAGGAGTCAGAGCCAAGCTGTCCAGTACCAAGACCCTGACAGGGAGTGTCATCTCCAAAAGCTTCAGAGTTGAGGTCATTCCCTCAGATCCAATGCCAACACTATGCGTCCAAGACACATCCTGCTCAAGGGGAGTTGGAGCCAAATAAATAAAAGAAGTAGTTGGAGTTGATGATAAAAGGCATCTTCGTATCAGACAATTCAGCTCTTGGAGATCTCGGATCCAAGAGCTCCAAAACAGAAGATCAGATCAGAAAAGGAGTAATGACAGTATGTGAGGGAGGTTTAAGTCTCATGGATCTGATGGGAGATGGAGACGGTAAGACCCCTATCTGGATCTGTGTTCTGAGAAATTTTCTTATCATTCTATCTACCTCTGCTTCAGAAAGACTTCAGGAGGACCTGATGGAAGAGGAAGAGGAAGTGGAAGGAGGTTGAGAAGACTTTCTTGGAGTCTCTTGTAGGAAAGGAGATCTCAGTCTAGGAGACACTAGCTCTGGAGAGAAGCAGGGGCTTTGGAGCCAAGGAGACTTTGTAGTAGAAAGCATTGGATCCGAGGGTTTCAGATCCAAGTGTTTGGAAATCTTGGCTGGAGGCTCCAATATCAAAGCGGATTTGGGAGACCTGACAGGAACGCACTTTATGTGCTATTTTGTTCTATAGAAAAAGGAAGAAAAGTTATACCAACTATAATAATATTACTACCTCACAAAGAAGGTACAGGAGAAAGGGAAAAATTTATCAGTTATAGTAAAGAAGAATACCAAGAAATAGCAAAGAATGTCATAAAAAGGGATAAAACTAGTTTAGCGGTAAAGACATGCTATAAAAAAGCTAAATAAGGAAAATTAAGTTAAACTGCAAGTTTTTACTCACTATTCCCAAAATACTAAAACTGGTGAGCTCGAGAGAACCTAATCCTGACCATATCATTAGAATGGCAAACAAAGATCGGATGTAATGCAGTGGTAAGGGGCATCATGGGTAAAGGGAGGAACGTGTGAGTTGGATCCTAGAATCTAGAGAAAAGTCGCTGGGAACAAATGAAAATGAAAACATCAAATCAAATATTCAACAAGAACAACTACAACACTACTGTACTAATGTGTACAAGCCCTAACAACTATCCAAAGAGAGAAAGGAGGGAAACTACCCTAAGTGAAGGCTAAGTAATACAAAATTTATTTTTTTAGATAAGAAAGTTAGGAATAAGAAGAAACTGGAAGCAAAATGTCCCCAAAGGGAAAGAAGAATACTAAAAGTAATTTATCTAATAACCAAAAAAGCATTCCAAACCACTGAGCCAAGAGATCTATGTCCACAGCAATCAAGTGGAAATAAGATCTAATTTAATTTAGTGCAAGGAGAAGATTTGTGGCAATGGGAGGAGCCAAAGTCTTCAATCCAGAGTCTATGAGTGGCCAAAGTCAAATTCAAAGTGCACATACATTGAACAGACAATATCAGAGCCATTAATTCCCACTTTTCAACTATGTCTGTAGCATGGTGGTTGAAATGAGCATCCTGATACAATGTAGCAATTGTCTCATCTTTACTGACAACCATCTACTACTTAAACAAACTGACACAATGTGCGAGAGGTGTAGTTAGATCATTTTAATAGGGCAAAGCTTTCAAACATAGCTACTACAAATAGCATGATGCCTATTCGCTCACATGATCAAGCAAGAAGTCAATGCAAAGTTTTCAGGAATAAGTGTGGGTTCAAATTTCAGTGTAGTTTATTTAATCTCAATGTAGCTTACTTTGGATGATCTCTTTGGAGTGGATTTGGCATAATGATTAAGGTCTTTACCTCATAAACACAAGATACAGGGTTTGCTTCCTGCCTTTGGTTATTGCCTAGGCTTAAAATGGCCCTTCAGGGTAGTTAGCCTAGTATTCACCTACGAACCTATGAACAAGCAGATTGGCAGTAGCACACAACGCATCACTAAACCACACACACACACACACACACACACACACACACACACACACACACACACACACACACACTTCAGACCAAACACATAGACCTACACATGCTGAAGCTATTAAAAGTAAACCACAAAAGACTCCTAAATGTAACCTAAGAAACAAGTATTCTGAACAACCTTGCAAATACATTATGCAGGCAGCACCTACCATAAAACAAACATCCAAGAGTCACATTGTCTCAAGACAAAAGCTCATAAGACCAACCACCACACAATCCGCTATCCTAGTTAAAGATGACTCCACAGTGACACACACCGACAGTGACCGTGTCTCACACAGCTGCCTATCAGATGCCAGGATTCTCCACATCTCACAAGCACTCAAGCCTCTGCATTACAAGTACAAATACAGCACAATCATTGTATATGTGGGTATAGATGATTTCAGATGTACCACCCTGGACTATATGAAGAGACATGACACTACTTACACTGCTGTAGCAGCAACTGCTCTTATGAGGGAACCAACATCTCAGAGTCTGGTGGTTCATCCTATCAACAAGGACTGTCTTCCTCTGGGCCACTTTGGAAAGCACATTTTCATGTCCTCTACTTTTCTTTTTAGGATGCAAAGCTGTTTGCCACACATACTTTGCTTCCAGTGGGACCATGCAGGAGAACTTGGCAAAGTTTCCAAATAAGTCTGAAGACAGGACTAAGTTAACATTCCAGTTGGCGAATATAAACTGTAATTTCCCTCCTGAATACATGCCCAGACTATAGCACCATGGACAGTGGACCAATAGCAGAAGCAAATAACACTGCCATATGACATCATGCCTGATTTCACCTGCCAGATTCTGCCAAAAATTTCCAGGCATGCATCTTGAATGTTCCTTTTAAAGAAACTGACTTGTAAAGCCCACAAGTCAGACAGATACTAAAAGAGAGTGAACTGGATGGTAAGACCTTAATGGTCCTTGGTATCCACTTTGAAATTCTAAATGTCCACTTGTGAGAAAACAGAAGGGGCCTAAACAGTTGTAGAACAGCCAACAAAGATGCCACTAATCTGTCAGGAACTGTACATGCTCTGGCTCCTCCCACAAAAAAGGGTAGCTGGCCGGTGGCAGGAATTATTGGCCGAGACATGATTATGGTTGCATTTTCTTAGGACGACCAGCATCCCTGAGGATGTATCCAGTTCTCCCACTCTGTAGACTGTTAGGAGTAAGTTGTCTCCACACCTGACTGCCTGGGTGGCCATCATGGTGAATAAGAATTATTATTTCAAGAGACCACAGAATTCCCTTTCTCAGTCTCCTTTGTCTACTCTTACTTCCTGTCCTTAATATCCCACCTCATCAAAAGGAGGAGAAAAGATTAGAGCTGTTAAACCTCCCAGAAAGGTGACCCAGCCAAGATGTCTGACTAAACAAGACAGGGTTAGTAGGGTTTTTTTTTTCAGATTCTTTATGATACCAAAGAAATCAAGGGACATTAGGACCATTTTTATATCTAAGTGGCCTAAATTAATTTTTTTGGTGCAGGCGGTTCTCTCTTTGCCTCACAAAAGGGGACTGGGTGTACTCACTTTTTATTGACATTTATTTACTGGGAAAGTCTGACTAGGCAATAACCGCTTTTTAGCAGAGGGCCGGGGAAAAAAGCTCAAACATGTTACATGAAAGCAAAAACTGTACAATATAGCAAATACTAACATTTATTGTAGATTGTAATTTGTACACGTACAATATAAAATAACAGGTGTAAAGGTGGTCACTTTTACAAGTATAATACAATATACTACAGAGTAACCTAAGAAATAGTAAGACTGTCTAGTGAGAGAACAAAGGTTAATTTGCTTAAATTACATATAGTGAAGACACAGAGCTAGAAGCAAAGGTGAGATATGAAGGGAAAATCATTAATTCAAAAGAGATGAGAAAGAGTGATTATTTAAGAAAAGGATTATTAATAAGTTCACAGAATGTCAGAGATACGAGCGAGCAAAAAGATTGGTTAAGAAAGGAATATATGTACACAACAGAAAATAAGGTATGTGTACAAATTTAGGAGAGAGAGATTTACAAATTAAAAAAATGAATATTTTAAGGATATATACTTCACTAGCAAAACAAGTGAGTAAGACTTTCAGTAGTGGAACAGGATATGGTAGTACAGAAGGGGAAAGGGACAGCAGGTCAGAAAAATGAAAACTGATTATAGCTGGAGAAAGCGAGAGGAGAGAATGGCTGTAAGAATGTGGGGTGAGATATAACACTGTGGTTAGAAGATGAAGGTATGAGAGTAAGGAGAAAAAGAAAAATTGATTATAGTATGGGACTAGCCCAATGTGGAGCATTAGCAGAACCATTAATTAGTTAGGAGTGTTTTTAAAGATGTTTTGAATATGTTGAGGTTAGGTGATGACCTGATTGTTATAGGGAGCAAGTTTCAGGATTTTGCTACTGTGTTAAAGTATATAGGGAGTGTCCTGCAGATTTTTATTGGTCTATGCATCGTAAGGAATTTTTTATTATTTGATCTTAAGGGACATTGTGGAGTATAATTTTGGAGAATTTCACTAAGAGTTGGGCAGGCTGAAGGACTGTTTATTTTTTGTGCTGTGACTTATCTGGTATATGAAAGATGGTGAGGAGCTCTAAGCAATTTGATTCTTTAAGTGTGGTACAGTGGTGGCTTGATTAGGTTTGCTTCCAGCAAAGCGTGCAATCTTGTTACAACATTGCTCACATTTAGTTTTGAGAGAGGTTTGGAGGTTTGTAAGGATGGGTGCTCCATACAGAAGTAATGGTAATAGGTAGGTGTTAGCTAGGGTAACTTTAGTATTAGCTGTGAAGAAGTTTTTTGTTCTGTAGGACATTCCTAACCTTCAATGTGACTTTTTTGAACTGCATTTAGAATACGTAGGTTGACTTTCAGTATGCCATCTACATTCAAGTCAAGCAATTTAATGTGAGTTACTACCTCAATGTCAGTGTTGTTTAGGGAGGTAACTCTGAAGGTAATTTTTTCAAGGCTATGTGAGATGGGGAAAAACAAGAGTAGTTTAGTTTGCTAGGGTTGAGCAATAGTTGAACATTTTAGTGACAGCATTCAATGGAGTTACAGGAGTCTTATTTTATTTGTTGAAGATAATGTGAGCTATCAGAGGGGCAAATGAGAGTAGAGTCATCTGCATATTGTAAGACAGAAGCTTGTTGTGAAGAAGTATAGAGATTTTTAGTGAATATATTAAACAGCAGAGGATCGAGAATAGAGTCTTGGGGTTCACCTATGATAACTGTCAGGAAAGGGGATAGGGTGAACAGCCATTTAACAAACTGCTGTCTATCAAACCAGTAGCTTTTGAGTTAGGTAAGAGGACAGTGTGAGAGACCACGGGAAGACAATTTGTGTAGGACTTTGATGTGTGATACAGTGTCAAAGGGTTTAGGTAGGAATAAAGAGGATACAAATTTACCAATGTCCCTAGCTCTGTCGATGTTGTCTAAGAAGGTTGCGAGGGTAATGGTAGTACTATGTGCTGGGTAGAAGCCATGTTATCTAGGGGTCAATATTTGTTGCTGAAGGAGTTATTGAAGAAAGCACTTGTGGATATATTTTTCCAGTATTTTTTAGAAGGGCGAATAGGATGGTTATTGGCCTTAAGTTGGATATTTCTGCTGAGGTCCCCCTTTATGTAGTGGGACTATTTGTGACATCTTCCAAATGAAGAGACATAGGATTCTTGTACTGACTTCTTTATAAGGACTGATATTGGCTATACTGTAGAACTGGCTGCTAATTTGAGAAATTTGCTTGGGAGGTTATCAGCTGATGGTGAGCGTGGTTTGTGATTATTAAGTAATTTTTGATATATAAAGTGTGGACAGTTTTTAAGCTGAAAAGTAGTGTAGCAATGGGAGCAGTTTGGGGTGGGGTAGGGGTATTATGAATGTTAGGGATGTTTTTGGTAAGAGCAGCTATGCTCTCCATGAAATATGTATTAAATTGGCTAGCAATCTTAAATGCAGAAAAGTCAGGTGAAGGACTTAGATTGGGTTGTGTCCCTGGATAGAATAAGTCTTTGAATGAGGACAAGAATGGCAGTTCTGCAGATTACTGTAATGTTTTTGTCACTGTTTGCTATTTTTGTAAGATTTCAAAGCTCTCTAAACTCCTGTAGAAATGTTAGTGTTTTGTTCGTTTGCCATTTTCAAGGCCTTATCTCTGTTATGCATAAGATTTTGTTTTGTTATATAGCCATGCTTTTAACTCTCTTTCTTCTAAAAAAATGGTTTGTTTTAACTCTCTTTCTTCAAAGTGGTTCTAAGTTATTTAGAATATTTAAGTCTATTGTGTTGAAGGAAAGGACTGCTTCATCCAGAAAGCGGAGTTTTGGATTAGACCAGTTGATGGATTCGAGTGCTGATGTGAAAGTGTCTGGGTTGAAATTTCTGAGATTTTGGGTCCATTTGTACCTGTGTTGTTTAACATGATGGGTGATTAATCTTTGAGGGTAAATGGGAATATGATTGCTAAGAGAGTCTGCATGGGTTCCTGAGGCGGTATATTTGTGAGTGCCAGAGAGCATTATCCAGTCTAGGGTGGAGGGTGGAACTCTTGTCATAAGTTGTATTTTTATTATTATTTTTATGATGATGGTGATTGAAGTCTGAAGTAATATCACAGTTTTGTGGTACCATTAGATCATAAATCTCATGTGGATATAAATGCAAAACATACTTACTTAAGTGTGAAAATAACTGGTAGCCCAGTGTTAATGGCTAGAGAAATTATCAGCACTCTATAGGAAGCCATCTGTAGTATCTGGAAATACCTCCAGAGGTGAATAGTCAGCCATCAGTAAGCTTGATAATAGGGCAAAATGCAACAATACAGAATTTTTCTGTGGTTATGTGGGTTACAGATGCTCAAAGATACATACCTCTTTTCTGTCCTCTGCCATTTTAAAACGAAACTGAAAAGCTTTTGGTAAGGTTCTATAGTAGCCTTGATTTCTTCAACCACAGGGTATGAAGTCAGCTCCCACTTATATAAAGCCTCTTCCTTGTTAATGAATGCAATTGTCTCTTCAGATTCCTGCAGTCGCTTTTGTACTGTTCGTACATCATTGACATACTGAAAGCAAATAATTTAATTTTCATATCAGTTATTATCATTTAACTAGAAATAATTCTGTGCAGAATCAAAATAACTAGAAAATTTACACTTGAATAAGTTGCATTTACAATAACAATAGATGTTTGAATTGTTCACTGCTGCAGTAGATTTTGCCTGCATGGGTTGAATCTTGCTTAGGATACAACAACCAGCCAGCTTCAAAAAGCGCCGGCTCCCTCCCACACCTGAACTCTGACTGCAGATTGGCTAGCCCTTTGGAGGGAAATCAGCAGTCACAGTGTAAACAGTTTCAAGATTTTCTTGCCATTACAAAGAGAGAAGAGTTTATTATTTATTTATTTAGTTATTTATTTCCAATGTGCTAACCGGGAAAGTCCACTGGGCTATTCAGAACCCATTTCCAGTGTAGGCCTGGGGAGAAATGTTCCTCAGTACAATAAGATATTCAATATTCATCCTGAATCTCTAAAAGATATAAACAATAACTTTATATCCTAACAACTAATTATACAAAGAAGCAGAAGATGGAGGATGGGTGTGGCTACTGCAGCAGTGAGGAATTCGAAAAATCTATATTATGTTAAGTGCAACTTACACAACTATACTATGTTCATCATTCTCACTACTGCAGTAGCCTTTGGGTATATGAGCTGATCACCAAAGCTTACAGAACCTGGGAAGAGGAAGGATAAGGATTCTGCATTCCCTGAACAATGATCTTAGTAAATCCAGTCCCAAACCTGGAAAAGGAACAGTATTTGTAATGCTTTGTAAACGTATATACAGAGGATCATGTTGCTGCCTGTAGAATACTTCTAGAGTCTGCTCTTTCCAGAATGCCATCGCAGAAGCCAAGGTTCTAGCAGAATGTGCCGTAATATTGTAATAAATAGATTTGCCATGGAGGAAATAAAAAAAGGCAAAAGTGAAAGACAACCATTTGAAAGAGCCTTGTTTTGACACTGACTGACCTTTATTTGCCCCGTCATAAAAATAAATAACTGACCTGCATTTCTAAAAGACTTAGTTTGTCAATATAGTACCTGAGATGCCTATGTATGTGCAGAGTATGTAGAATCTTTTTTCCCAGGTACTGATGATCTGAATAGAACACCAGGAGATTGATGGCTTCATTCAATGTAAACTGTGAAACAACTTTAGGCATAAACAAGGGATTTGTTCCTAATGTGACCCTGTCTCGATGAAAGACCAGATAGAGTTCACCCACCATTACAGCATGCAACTCAGATACACTTTATGGAGATGATAGAGTAATACGAAATACAATCTTCCATGTGATGAACCTCAAATCAGATTGATAAGCTTGTTCAAAGGGAGTGGGGACTGCTATAATGGTTGAGGTGGTTGCCTCACAGGCATAAGGCACAGGGTTTGATTTTCACCTCGTCTAACTAAGATTTCATCACAGTGTGTAAAAAAACAATTGCTCATTGCAATCGTTAAATAATAACAGGTTACCAATCAGATCCCCTAACCGATTGCAGTTAATTAAGCCTTAAAAGCAAATGGTATAATAAAAATAGGAAAACAAAACCTGGCACTGAAACGTGAAATAAGGTAAAGTAAACGTGAAGTAAAAGACACAAACTAAAGAAATGTAACAATATCTAAAAAAATGAATCCTGCTCACATAGCTGACAACAAATCCCCATCACAGTTCAAAAAACTTGTTAAAACTCGCTTTTTGAATAATCGACTTTGCTCCTGTATCCCCCCTGGCTAATGTCTCATTAGAACACTTCACCTAACTTAAGTAACTCTGCTAAGCCAACCAATCATAGTACTGTACCCATTTAGGACTGTTAATCTACTGCTCATCCCATCTCTCTAGGAGTTAGGGAAAACTACCCGAGCAATGTTGAGTTCTCCATAAGAAACTAAAACTAGGAGAAGACATAGTGTAAATCAATTTGTTATCCTTCTCAACTAAAACCAGGTGAAGACATACAGTGAATCAATTTGTTATCATTCTCAACTATAGCAAGCATCATCTGCTCTCTCAGAGCCTTATTCTATGTCTCTCTGCTTTTACTCTACCACAGGAATCCTAAACTTAGGAATATCTTCTAAAATGTAATATTATATTGTAGAGAACGAATGTATCCAATATGTTAGTTAATATGTATGTCAAAGTCTCTTCTATGGAAATTGTATGTCAAAAGTCTGTCCTTAAAACTATCTTTTGTAAAAAAATTGTTCTCTTTGAGCTTTTCTCCCCAGGCCTCCACTGAAAATGGACTTGTAATCCAGTTGGACTCTCCCAGTCAACAAATGTAAAATAAAATAAAATCTATAATAAAGTAGTATGAAATAGTAATATTAATCAAAATCAGTTTGGTTGAATAAAAAAAACACAATAAAAAACATTAAACTCCTCTTCATAATAATGTCACCCTAGCTTTTAGAACACAGGATAATGACAGAGTAATTTCAACTTGGTTCTACGCATACATTTAACCTAATATGCCAATTGAATGCCTTTGTTTCAAGCTTATTATTAAAATCACCCCTTGGTCACTATGAAATGTCCTGTTGATAACAATAAAGATGTATTTATTGAATTAATTCCATCTCTGCATATGCCTACACAGAGCATTTTTAGAGTTGCCCTTACGAGTGTCATACAGATGTTTGTATATCCTGTCCTTAAGTTTTCTGGTTGTCTTACCTACATAAAATGCTGAACAGGATATACATATAGCCATGTACACTACATTCTTAGTGCTGCAATTCACCCTTCCAGGGCAGGCTCTACTTCAATTATATCCCTCCACATTCAAGTAGGGACCGCTGTTAATATATTTATAGTATTTACACATACCACACTTGTTCATACTAGAAACCCGTTTACCATTCAATATTTTGGTTCCACTCTTGAAAATGTTTTTGAGGTTTCTACCTCTACTATAAGTAACTTAAGGAAATTCACCTAGTTTTTTCTTTACCTCCTAAGAAAAATTCATATTCAAAGTTGACCTCAAAACTGTTGTAATACTGTACATCCCAATGGTGTAAGGAAACACCATGGCATGCTTCAGATTTAAATTATTTTTTCCATGTGTTGGTGTGGTGGTTACTTCAGAACACAGGCGTGTCAGCATTTAAACCAGCCAAAATAGGAGGGTACTTTGTTATTCGGTCCTTGACAATAACATTTTTGACTTCTTCAAGCAAAGATGTAGGGTAACATCTATCTATGAACATCCTGATTAATACATCAAGTTCATCTAAAAATACTCTATCATGAGTAAACATTCTCGAAAGTTGCACCATCTGCCATTTAATAATGTTCCTTTTTCGAATTACTGTTCAAAGGAAGGAAAGAGTTAGAATATGCTTCCTTTCTGAAAATAGTGGAAATTTACCTCCATTTGTCAATGTCCTTCATAATAGTAACATCAAGGTAATTAATGTTGTGACAATCATAACTATAAGTAAAATTAAAAAAAAATCAGTAATTTTGTTAATATATACCTCTATATATATATACATATATATATATATATATATATATATATATATATATATATATATATATATATATATATAATATGGGACAGCCATGTTGGTGCAGCGGTTAGTGTTGCCGCCTCACAGCAAGAGGTTCTCCGGTTCGATTCCCGGCAGGGGTGCCTTCTGTGTGGAGGCACACACACGCACTCACTCACGCTTAGGGTCAATTTAGATTATCCAATCCACCTACAGCATGTCTTTGGAGTGTGGGAGGAAACTGGAGCACCTGGAGGAAACCCGCACGACTACAGGGAGGACATGCAGACTCTGCACAGAAGGCACCCCAGCAGAGGATCAAACCGGAGAGGCTCTTTCTGTGAAGGTGGCAACACTAACCGCTGCACCACCGCGGCCGCCCCTCATGTGGTCCTGGGATAAAAATTATAATCTTCAACATTGTTGTCCACATAAGTATCAGGGGTACTAGCTCCTCCAGTGGTATGTTCTACCCAGGGAATTAAAACATTTTGCACACCACAGTTAATTTGATCGACCAAGGGTGGCAAGATATCTTAGGACAACCTCAGAGATCACTAATCTTGATTTGTGGACTTAAGTGGACAACAATGAATTGAGGTGGCTTTAATGCCCAGAATGCATCCATAAAGACTTAAAAAGAAAAAGTAAAAGGTCATGGACATTCAAATGCCATATAGCTGAAACACTAGAAGTCTTTAACTGGTCTTTTGCATACATCCAATGGGCCTCTATTACAGGAGGTTTAAGGTATCACACAATGAAAACTCTAGCTTAGCTAGGTTTTTTTAGTTTTTAATAATTGGTGTGCCTGTGTGACCTTTTTACTCTTTGGTTTAATCCTTAAAACTTACACAAACAAATAATAAAAGTTTTCAAAAGCAGTATGGTTTTACCACCAAATTAATCCCTAGTACTGAAAAATAAACCCTGTTCTAAAATAGATGTCCCTGACAGGAATTTTCCTTAAAAAAAAGTTACTGGGTTTCTTAAGGAGGAAATACCACTTAATCACAAAATAAAATTTATTATACAATAAAGGCTCATTATTATTCAAAAATAAATACATCGACTGGACAGCCCAACCAACTTGGCAATGTAAATCGAGCACATACCAATAGAAAAAAATCCACCCAATGAAGTACCATTGAGCGACCAGACCTTCTATTGGCATATGCTGAGGGACAGCACAAAATATAAGAAAAATCAGGTATGTTCTGCAAAACTAAAGAATCAAAAACCTACCTGATTTTCCTTGTATTTTTGCACTGCCCCTTGTAAAATTTCTATATTTTTAAAAGTAAAAAAATGTATGTATATATATATATATATATATATATATATATATATATATATATATATATATTTACACACACACACACACACACACACACACACACACACACACACACACACACACACACACACCTTGCAGCACGCTCTCACACACACACACACACACACACACACACACACACACACACACACACACACACACATAACCAAGATTCTATTTTCTCCATCACTACTGTGCAAATGAGGGAACACAGTACATTGGTTTAATTTCTCCAAGTCTTTTGGGTTTCTAATACCTTGACGGGAATGGACCCCATTCCTAAGTCAATTCATATATGAAATCAAATATGCAGTACATCAGTATAGGGAAGACAATGTAGAAGAAGACTGAAGTATCCTTATGCAAAGACATTTTTAAGAAAGGAAAGCAATTCCTTTCTTAAATAATGTAATCATATTATGGTTATAATCCACTCCTTTTTGTGGTTATATCAGGATTAACCCAAACATGCCTTTGTTTAATCTCTGGCTTCACCCTCCTGATCAAACAACACCAACTTTGGGCAACTCTTGATAAACCCACACACACAGTAGTGCATTATTGCTTAATTAATATTTAGTACTGAAATTGCCTACACTCTGCTGATTTCCCTTCAAGTGGCTAGCCAATCAGTAGTCAGAATGTAGGTGTGGGTGGGAGCCAGAGTTGGTCAGTCATATCTTAGGCAGGATAC